>NW_028270168.1:14916894-15070877 GCF_037043375.1 Chiloscyllium plagiosum
TGGATGGCTGGTTTACAATGCACAGTGACACCAACAGCATAGGTTCCATTCCTACACCAGCTGAGGTCACTCAGCCTCTCCCCTTCTCTGAGACCTGGTGACCTTTTGGGTTAAGCTCACCACCGATTGTCTCTCTGCAGTACCTAAAGAGATAGAATGCTGTATAAGTTGGAACGGTGCATTGTGTTAATGTTGATTGGATGAGAGGTAATCCAAGATCCCTGGTTAATGCACTGGGAGCATGAGTTCAAATCTTGCCTCATTCATGGCGGCTGTGAAACTATTGCTGATTGTCATAAAATAAGCCACTTGGTTTACAAATACCCTTCAGGAAAGGGAAAGCAGTGATTCTGGCCTTACATGTGACTTCAGATCCATAGAAATATGATTGACTATTGACTACTCTTTGAAAGGCCTCGAAAACCACTCAGTTCAAAGGCATGTTACCAAATTCAGGACATTCCAAAAATACCCACTTCCCAATAAAAGAAAGCTTCATTTACTTTGTTATGGTCTTTCATTGTTTAAGTAATAAAACCATCTAATTTTCCAACATTGGGCGTCCCCAGGGTGCAATGGGGATCAATAATCAATTATTGATGACTAATGATGAGCCAGTTAATCTGATTTCATGATTATTAGTTAAGGGAGGAGTTTGGTTTGGATCCTAGATGAACTTGAAGATACAGAAGGATTCAATGAAAGACAGCACATCTGGCAATGCAACATTCCCTCAGTTCTGCCCTGAAGCATGAGCCAAGATTGTGCAGTGACATTCTTGATTTGGGGCCTGAATTTACAATATTCTGACAGAGGGAAAACCGATGCCAACTGAGCTACGTGAACGTTTTGTACTTTCTTAACATTGTGAATGCATGCTGTCTGCTCTAAATACATCTCACTCCACCTGCTTGTGTGTCTGCCTCAAAAACATGCCAGCCCATCTGATCCTGCTTGTAGACTGAGTACCAGATCCCAATGTCATTTGGCATGGCCAAACTTCAGTGTTTGTACATGCCATACTCCCCTGCAGTATTAAATACCAGACTCCCCACACTGTGATCACCTCCACCAATCTCCACAGGCAGTCCAACACCAACCCTTCATTCTTATCTCTCTCAAGCACACACATTGTATTGTCCTTCTTTAATGGAGGGGTGCTGCTTATTGTTTTATGGTCAGATAAATAGGTAATTATTAATAATTAGTAAATATATCAGGAATACAATGTGTGTGAGAAATTGAAAGACTTTGTCTTTCAAAAGAGGTGATAAATTTGTGCTGAATCTGTCCTTTTTGATGGATGCAATATTTTACCAAAGAGCAAGAGAGTTAATCCCATTAACCTGGCCAATATTTATCCCTCAATTAATATAATTAAAAGCCTATATCATCTCCATATCACTGTGCTGAGTGTGTGAGCTTGCTGTGTATAAATTGGCTTCTGTGTTTCCTTCATTACAATAATGGCTGGGCTTCGAGAATGCTTCATTGGACTTCAATAACCTTGGAGTGCCTTGAGGCAATGAAAGTTGCTGGAGAAATGCAAATCTCTCTTCCCTGCTGACAAAAATAAAGGAAGAGAGCAGCCAAAGAGGAGGCAAGATCCACATAAAGAGTCAAAGTTGAGACAATGAAAGAACGCGATAGACCTTCAGACGTCACAATGTGAAAAGTAATGACAATACAAAAGTTGAGCAAGAAAATAAAAAGCCAGGTGGAGGATGAAAACAGACAGCAAGATAAAGGGGATTAATGTAAAGAATGAGAATTTTTCTTGCTTGTGAACAATATCACAAGTGATCATGAATGTTATAATATATTTTGTTGTCACATGGTATAGTGCCCTTCTCACGTAATAGCAGATCCCTTGATTTAAGATGAGCAGTGCAAGGGAAGATGCACAGATTTATTATTCATGCTTCCTTCACCATTTAGGTGAATGGATTAATTTACAAAGGTAACTTGTGATATGTGAGGGACACACAATTCTTTATTTGTCTGTCCATTCCACTGTGGCAGGAAGGAAAGCAGCATTTTTAAAAATTCAGTTGGTTGCTTCACCGCTATAACTCACACCCATTTCTCTACCAGCCCTGTCATATGACCATGCACACACACACCCCCCCCCCCGATGGAACTGAGCTCAGATTCAGCCGTCAGGGTAAACAAGGAAGGTTTTGCCGGCTAAGTTCTGACTTAGCGACACTGAGCTCTCAGCATGGATGCTAAACAAAGCTCATAGTGAAGCTTAGCTGGAGAGGAGGGGGTCTTATCACACAATGGTAATATCACTACCTCTGGGCCAAGGGGTTCCACTTTAAGTCCCGCCTGTTCCAGAGGTGTGTCATAACATCAGGCTGTTTAGTACATGTAAAAAAAACCCATTGGGTTCTGGCGTTCTTACTTATAAGGGTGATAAATCATCCCATGATGCTTTAGATTAAGGTTAAATGATTTTGAAGAAAATAATGGCATTTATTTTCTAGAATCCAAACCAAAGCTCCTGAAGGCACATTCAAAATTGTTCAGGGGTCCAGATCTGGATTAGTAACCTGACCTGTCCTTTACCTGGTCTGTTCTCTAATAGCCTTCCCCTGTTACACACAGCCTTGAATAAACCATTGCCTGGAGTGGTGAGGCACCTTCTCACCACTCTGTCCTTTACAGGATTCCAGGCTCCCAACCAAACAGCGATTTTTAAAATCACGAGGAGCACAGGTAAGGTGAGTGGCAAGTGCTTTTTCCCTGGGGAGGGGGATTTCAAGACTGAGGGCATATTTTTGAGGTGAAAGGAAAATGATTTAAAAGGGATGTGAGAGGCAACTTTTTTACACAGAGAGAGGTTTGTTGGGTGGACTGAACTTCCTGAGGAAGTGATGGATGTGGGCTCAGTTACAACGTTTAAAAGACATTTGGATAAGTATGTGAAAAAGAAATGTTTGGAGGGATATGGGCCAAGCGCAGGCAGGGTGGGACTAGATTAGTTTGGGTTTATGGTCGGCATGGATCGGTTGGACCAAAGGGTCTGTTTCCGTGCTGTAGGACAGTATGACTCTAAAACAGATTCCAGCTGAGAGCTGTCAAACAGTCACAGCCCTGGGATGAAATGCTGAGAAAATCTGAGGGAAAATTAAAGGAAAGATGCAGAGAGAAAGCAGCAATATGTTTCTGTTGAAATATTCCGACTGTCAAGTAGAATGAATAGAGTAGTAAAGCAGTAAATCATTGTACTTCCATTTCAAGTTGTCCTTGAAAAGTCCCTAAACAGCCATCTAAATGCCTGCAGGTACCTTGTTCTCTAAAGCTTCAGCTAACGAACAAATGAGTACTGGCAGTCCCCTGCTAGTAACAAGTACCGTGTAGCAGCATGTTCTCGCTCTTCCTTTCCACTAAGATATCGCTTACAGCACTCGGCCTGGCTGGCTTTTTATGTTATATGCCATCTGTCCCAAGCCAGCTACCAGTCTGTGTTATCATTTACACTAAATGAACCAGTAAATTAGATCATTATTGATCCATACAAGCTGAAAGAAAAGTGTTCAGCTGTGTTTTACAAATCTCAGGCGAGTCTTTAGACATGATAACACAAACATTTTTATCCAGAATTCTCACCTCTTGTGCCTGATAACTCTTGCTTCCTGTTGGACAGAACAAGATCAATTCAACAGCATTTCCCTGAGGACAGCTTTGAGTTATTATATCATGCAGCGAGTTTGCCCACAAAGAAATGAAAGAGCTCAGTGCTTGAAAAGTGTATCAATTGTATCAAAGATGGATCAATTTCCACAACCCAAATAAGATGATTGAAAACCAAAGTAGTGGGAAGAATGCAGTGTAAAAACATTGCCTACATTCCTGTCCCAGTCCCAAATTGTTGACAATTGTCAATTTTTAAATTTGACAATGTTGCAAAGCTGAAGTTTTGTTTGGAAAATGAGGTCAGGGTGAATAAGGACATCACAGTACAAATATCTGAGCTGCAACACTGGGGCAGCATGGGCAAGACATTCCTGATGAAGGGCGTTTGCCCAAAACATCATCTATTTTCCTGCTCCTCGGATGCTGTCTGACCTGCTGTGCTTTTCCAGCACCACTTTAATCTTGACTCTAATCTCCAGCATCTGCAGTACCCACTTCCGCCTGGGCAAGTAGGGCCAAGAGGACTGACAGAAAGGTTTGACTTTGACTTGAGGGTTGGAAATGTAAGGATTGGAAGTAATGCTGCAGTTGTGCAGAGTTTTGGTTAGGTTGTATCCAGAATAGCTGTGCTCAGTTTTGCATATCTCACCTTGGTGAGTTTTTATGTGTCATGAATGGGGAGCAGTGCTGGTACATCATATTCTTAAAAAATGATTGACAGGATGGGGACGTCACTGTCTTGACCCAGCATTTATTGTCCATCCCTAATTGCTTAGAGGGCAAGTAAAAGTCAACACAGTCACATGGAGGCCAGACCAGGTAAGAATGGCATTTTCCTTCCCTACAGGACATTAGTGAATCACATGGGTTTTTCCGACAATCGACAATGGATTCATGGTTATCATTAGACTTCTAATTCCAGATCAGGATGACATGAAAGGGTTAATGAATGAGCACAGGTTGCATATACCAGGCTCTCACTCCCTTGAGTACAGAAGATTATGGAGTGATCAAATCAGTCTTTCTGCTGATCACTGCATGTTCATAAAATGTAAAGAGAAAAACCATATCCTCTGAAGGTTGGGGTTGGGGGTGGGGTGGGGTGGGGGGATGGGGGCTTAACCTTACAATTAAAACATGACTTGGGTTTGATGATGGGAAGTCGAAGTTTCACACGAAATAGATGAACAGAGCTTCTGAACCTGCTCTGTCAAAGACCCATCGACATTCAGTCACTGAGGTTGATGGTGTTTTGTTGTGTAAGGGTGCTCAGAGAAATGGAGCCAGAACAAATAGGTAAAGTTGAGACAGACCATGTGGGATCGAATTAAATGTAGTTACAATCTTGAAGGTCTGATTGGCCTCCAGCTGTTCTTATACACACAATATGAATTGGCCATGCTAAATTGCCCGTAGTGTTAGGTGAAGGGGTAAACGTAGGGGAATGGGTCTGGGTGGGTTGCTCTTCGGAGGGTCGGTGTGGACTTGTTGGGCGGAAGGGCCTGTTTCCACACTGTAAGTAATCTAATCATGATCTTCTGGGGAGCGTCTTAGGCTGAAGAAAAGACCTTGTGCAACATGTACTAAAGAGTGTAAGTTAAGCATTATGTTGCATTAAAATGCATTTAAACTATACAGGGTGGGTTTATGATGCAATCATGCTGTGTATCCCTTTGATTATCCAGAGAGGCTTGAGGGATCCTCTGAATATGATAAATCTCTGAAATGAGCAGATTTCTTTTTAATTTTACTTTATGTTTTCGTTGCTTCTTTTACCGTTACTTCTTTCTGAGGTTTCTAACTGTTTGCCTGTGATTTTTTTTAAAGTAGATGCTGTGACGTTCTCTAGGTCAGAACAGGAAGGATTATTTATTTGCTTTTGACCGAAAATTGCTGAGCGCGGGGCACAATTTTATCAGAAGTCCATAACTGTAACGTTTGTAACGAGTCAGCAGAACAGCTGAGATGAAAATGCAGAGCAGACGTGAGAAAGGAATTGTGAGAAGATTAAACTTTCACCAGGGCTTAGCAGCTGCATATCCCAAGTTCAGTTAAAATTCATGGGTCGTCCTAAGTTTTGTACTTCCCTACCATTTGCAACGAACACAGTATTTCATGTTTCAAATGGTGCAGTGAGGCAATAAAAATCAACAGAACTGACTCATCACCGGTCAAAATGGTAATGAACTGAAACCAAAATGCTGGATAAACTCAGTGTGTCTGGTAGCATCCATGGCATTTCAGGTCTATTCATTCTTCCCTGAAGTTGGACTGGGACACGGGCTTGGTGGGGAATTGAATAGGAAAGCATGGATTGAAGGAGGAGACTGTTACCTTCCCAAGGATTGAAGATAGTCTTCCTGGAAATGTGATGGAGGCAGCTTCAACAGCATTGGTTGGTTATTTAAACAATTGTGGTGTGCAGGGGGTATAGGGAAATGGCAGGAGACTGGCAGTCAGTAATGATGCTTGGTTGAAGAGCTGGTGCAGGCACAATGGGCCAACTCGGCCCTCCTTTGCACTGTAACTATCCTGTGATTCCTGCCTGAACCCAACTAAGACGCTAACCTGGTCATGTCAGAGTCTCACAAAGTGAATTGGAAGCCAAGCCTGGTTCTGGTGGAAGTGCCTGTGTCTAGATTAGATTACTTACAGTTTGGAGACAGGTCCTTCAGCCCAACAAGTCCACACCGACCCTCCGAAGAGCAACCCACCCAGACCTGTTTGGATGGAAGAACCCTTCCAATTAGGCAGCTACACCCAATGGAGATACTCACTGATGTGAAAGCTAGCCCTTCACACTAAGACCACTGCCAGCCCTTACAAATGAGCCCCCCAACAAACCTTGTGGAGACTCCTTGACATCTGCTAGTAATGCTGTCACACCTATATTCACACCAGCCCTCAGCAACAGTTATCGGCCTGGGGTTTGCGACACTACTAGCAGTGACCAGTGTTCTCAGTGGCGCTGGAGAGCCATGGGACTGCTGGCCGCTGATTGGCTGGCACCTGTTAGAGGCTGGAAATGGCCTTCCCCAAGGTGAGGACCCCATTGTTAACCAGGTAAGTAATACAGAGTAACGGGGGTGGGGGGGGGGGGAGGGGGGACTTGGGGTGGTGAGGAGTGTGGTGGCACCTGATTACCAACTGCTGGCAGACACACTGGCACTACCATTGAATCCCATTAATTCAGTTTTTTTTCTCTGCCCTGTTGCTGCCTGACCCACTGAATATTTCCAGATTTTAATCTCAGGTTTTGAGCACCTGCAGAGTTTTGTTTTTGTAGTAAACCCTTGTAGCTAGACTTCAGGTTTTCCAATTCTGACTCCTGAGCTTCTGTTTCCTTCTCTGGCCTGAGAGTAAAAGTCTTTGTGTTGACACTCCTGGCGTGGGTGAGGGAGTCTTACATCATGTGGATTGATGCGGCGCTACGGGTTCGGTTCAGAACCGTCTGATGAAGGGCTTATGCCCGAAACAATGACTCTCCTGCTCCTCGGATGCTGCCTGACCTGCTGTGCTTTTCCAGCAGCACACTCTCGACTCTGATCTCCAGCATCTGTAGCCCTTAATCTCTCCCAGTTGATTTTAACCTTACCACAGTGCGAATCAGACTGGTCCACCAAAGCTGCTGCCAGTGTGCCCTCAGAATCAAGCCTTGCCGTACTGTAACACTGACAGTTGGGATTATCATACAACCAGGCGGTCCGGGCAGTGTCCAGTCAAGGGCACCTCCATCATCACGTACATTGTACTGTACCTCCTACCTAGAGGGTGCTGGACCTGCCTCTCCAACCTGTTGATGGAGGCAGTCAGGTGGTTGCTGGGATCGGCTGCATCACTCCAGCCTCTCAGTGAGGAGAGCCAGAATACACCGAATGGCTGCTCACCTGCTGCTCCTCTTCATCGCTCAGCATACCCATGCAGACTGTCATCGCTGGGACCACGGGGACTTCTCCTGGCATGATTGCCCTCTCAGTGCCAGAGTCCTAGGCCATCGCTCCCTCACCCATCTGCACAATTGTAAGTGGTAGCTCCATGTAGCTCCCATTCCAGACTCTCTTCACCGATGGTGTGTGAGATAAATATCTGACCCATGTTCAAGGAAGTAGTGCTGCTGTGCAGAGAGACAATGGTTGTCCTCACTGCTTCTGACCATCATTAAAGGCAGCTTTCATATGGATTATTTAAAATTACTTAAAATATTTTTTATACAAGTGCACACAGTTGGTAACTGGTAACTGGATGGGTTACTGCACCTGATCTCCAATAGTTTGATGGAATAGATCAAACCATCTCACCATTTCACCATTTCACCATCTATTGCAGCCAGTTTTAATTGACTGGACTTTCAAAACATGTGTCAGGAACCATCCTGGATACATTCTGAGTCCCAATCACATGCCTCAATGGCTTTGCTGTTGCGACGCTATTTCTGAACATGAATACCCTAATTGCAAGGGGAGGTGCGTTTACAGCAAATTAGAGGTGAAAATTGGTCCAAGGAGACAGGAGCTACCTATCTGACCAATGGAAGAAATAGGCGGCAGCCATATTGGGGTCTGCTGCTATCTTCCTGAAGAGCTCAGGCAGATCCTCAAAGGAATGTGGAGTATAAATGGTTTTGAATAAGGGAGACAGACCAAACAGAGATTCATATGTTCCAGTGCAGATTATCTAAGGTCATCATTAAATAGCAAACGTTTCTTTGGTGACATGTGAATTTGACAATTAACATGTTCACCAAAATCAGCATTCAATCCTACATTCCTGAATTATCCCATATCTTGAGTAGCTCCCAGAAGAGTTTAATTAAATTGTTAATTGGTGGAAAATAGGTTCCTTCAATCCCTCCACTCCCAACAATCAGCATGTTATCCCAATCCCAAGTCAGTTGTTGAAGTATGATGCTGAACATTAATACTTCATTCACAGAAAGCAGCATTACACTACTTCTACTACTACCTATTAATCTAGTGTCCAAGCAGCCTCTCTTTAGAAGAGCTCTGAGCAATTAATTAAGCAACGCTCTCCATTTTAATATCTTAACAATATGATTGACATACCTGTAACACAGTACTTTGAAAACCTCAGGCTATTCCAGAGGCCCCAAAGTGCTCTCACGAGTTGTGATTTTTAAATCCCAAACTTACCCGCACAGGGTCTCAACTCCACCTGGCATTTGAAAATTGGCTCAATATTTATTTCCTGTTGTGAATGTAAAATATTTTAGAAGCTGGAAAGCATTTTTGGGTTTAAAAAAATCAATTCCTTTGTAACTGCACTTTCCTGCCATATTATCCAATCCCATTGCACTGTAAAAGTCTCATTTTAAACCATGCATGTGATATGATTTACTACAAAGATCTTTCCTGGTAGTTTACCTGCTGGCCTTGAGGTGCAAAGGAGCTGCCTAATTCTGCTTCATGTACTCTGACTGAGTTGTCGGATTTGTATTCAGTGTCAAAAAGTGTGGTGCTGGAAAAGCACAGCCTGTCAGGGAGCATCCAAGGAGCAGGAGAGTCGATGGTTCGAGCACAAGCCCTTCATCAGAAATACACCTGATGAAGAGCTTATGCCTGAAACGTCGACTCTCCTGCTCCTTGGATGCCCCCTAACCGGCTGTGTTTTTCCAGCAACGCACGTTTTGACACTGATCTCCAGCATCTGCAGTCCTCACTTTCTCTGGGTTTTTATTCAGTGCCTAACGTGGGGTTGGTCACTCTAGGTGGGTAAACCTGTCTCTGATAACGAGTAGGTGTGTGGATGTACCCCTGTCCAATGTTCCCTACACAGACATAGTTGTCTCCTGAACCCATTGACACCATCTGACAGCCTCAGTAGCACTGCCGTGATCAAAGCACAAACAATTGGAGTAATGCCTGAATGAACCGGAAAAAAATAATTTCCTCTGTCCAAGCAGTAGCATTGAACTGAAAGGAACATTTTTAGAGTTCTGTATTTTTAATACACCAAGAGTGTCAGGCATTGTGAGGAAGGTCACCCCATATTATCTACACAGCAGGCTCACTTCACCTTCATTATAACCCTGTCCTCAGGAGCTCAGTATATTTTCTGTTATAATGGACTATATGCCACAGTGTCTGTCCTGTAACATAGTACAATGTAACATTATAAAGTCAGGAGTCAAAGTCAAGTTGCTCATAATATACATGCAGCTTAGAATTGAGATACTTAAAAACAGTCTGTATTAAACACGGTGTTCATGTCTATGCCTATGTTTATAGTAACTGAAAGTTTTTATACCTTAACCGGAATACTCCACAATATTTCCACAATAACAGCATGGTGAATAATTTGCTATTTCCATAAAATAATTGTCTGAAGATTACATTGGTATGCAGAGATGGCCTGCAGACAGGAAACAGAGTGTAGAAAATAGCAATTAACTCTTTTGCTAGCTTTGCTGGCAGTCTGGAACTAATTGATGTTTTGTTCCTTGCTAGAGATCCAGGCGTTTGGTTAATCTATGGGGAGCTTTATCTCCTGCCGATCGGTGTGATTGTCTCCTATGTTTTCAGCAAGTTCAGGAAATAAGGCAGGGTAAGTGACTTCGGTATCAGTGGGGAGCACTTTGGGGCCAGTGATCATAATTCTGTCAGCTTCTTAAATAGTTACAATACAGGATAGAACTGATCAAAAGGTTAAAGCTCTAAATTGGAGTAAGGCCAATTTTGATTATATTAGACAGGAAATTTCAAAATTTGTTTCGTTATGAACATGTGGATGTACTGTACCTTTAAGAAAGTTATTAGCTAGTAGAACTACCTGACAGAACCAAGTGGTCTGAACAAAAATATAATGTCACATTTGATCAAACAACTTGATTAGGCTGGTTGCCTGGAGAAAAACAAAATCAAATTTGACCAATTAGTTTGAACTATACCTCAAAATACCAACCTCTAATCAAGTTTAAATTTAGTATATTGACAATCTTAAAAACCTATGACACAATCTGATGCTTTGGGGGGTATAAGACCGGGGACTTTTTAACAGTTGTGAGGAGAACTTCCAAGCCACCAGCATGTAAAGTTACCTGAAAAATAGCTCTCTTAAAGGTACCTTAATCGATCAGTAACCTGTGAAGCAGAATCCCCAAGAAGAAGAAAAGAAGACAGGAATACAGAGAACCGAAAGCTGCCTGGTTTTGGGATAAGAAGTTTTGCGTTATAAATCTTAATTGGGATTTTTAGCGAACCAATATTGTAGAGGGTAAAGCAAAAGATAGGTTAGAGGAAGGAGTTATAAATAGTTATTAGTTAGTTATTCTCTGTTATACTTTAAGACATAAAATTGTTAGTTTTTACTTCAAGTAGTTCTTGGGCTCTCGAATTTTCACAGATTACTGCACAGGATAAATCTTTTCTGTGTTCCTGGTTTAAATTAAGCAGGAGGGTTTACCCTGTGTCGTAACAGTTTTGTAGAGTCTATGTACAGGTAAAGGGAAGTGGAGGCCTTTAAAAATGAAATAACGAGAGTTCAGGTCCAGTATGTTCCTGTTAGTGTGAAGGGCAAGGCTAGTGGTTGTAGAGAACATTGGATGATGAGAGAAACTGAGGCCCTGGTCAAGAAAAAGGCGGTATATGTCAGTTATAGACAGATGGGATTGTGTGAATCCCTAGAGGAGTATAAGGGCAAAGAAATATATGTAAGAGGGAAATCAGGAGGGCAAAAAGGGGATATGACATAGCTTTGGCAAATAGGATTAAGGAAAATCCAAAGGGATTCTATAAATACAAAAGAGTAATGAGGGAGAGAATAGGGCCCCTTAAAGATCAGCATGGCCGTCTATATATGGATCCATTGGAGATGGCTGAGATACTAAACAAATATTTCATGTCAATATTTACTTTGGAGAAGGACATGGAAACTAGGGAACTTGGAGAAATAAACAGTGATGTCTTGAAAAGAGTTCATATTGCAGAAGAGGAGCTGCTGGAGGTCTTAAAAAGTACAAAGATAGATAAATCCCTGCTATTTCCCCAGTGATAAGCACCTGGCAAGGGAAAATCCCTTCATTTTCCTACTCCTCAGATGCTGCTTGACCTGCTGTGCTTTTCCAGCACCACACACTTGACATAAATCCCTGGCACCTGGTCAGGTGGTTCTCAGAAATTTGTGGGAAACTAGGGAGGAGATTGCTTGGTCTCGTGCTGAGATATTTGTAACATTGACAGTCACAGGTGAGGTACTGGGAGACTGGAGGTTGGCTGATGTGGTGCTATTATTTAAGAAAGGCTGCGAGGACTGGCCAGGGAACTATAAACCGGTGAGCCTTATGTCAATGGTGGGTACGTTGTTGGAGGGGATTCAGAGTCATAGATTCATAGAGGGATACTTTTCAGACTGGAGGCTTATGACCAGTAGTGTTTCACAAGGATCAGTGCTGGGTCCGTTGCTTTTGTCATTTATATGTTGATTTGGATGTGAATATAGGAAGTATGGTTAGTAAGTTTGCAGATGACACCAAAATAGGTAGTGTGGTGGACAGTGAAGAAGATTACCTCAGAGTACAATGGGACCTTGACCAGATGGACCAATGGGACAAGGAATGGCAGCTGGAGTTTAATTTAAATAAATGTGAAGTGATGCACTTTGTTCAGGCAAACCAGGGGAAGACAGATACAGTTAATGATGAGGTCCTGTGGAGTGTTGCTGAACAAAGAGACCTAAGAGTACAGATGCATAGTTTCTTCAAAGTGGAGTCACAGGTAGACAGGATGGTGAAGAAGTCGTTAGGTGTGCTTTCCTTTATTGGTCAGCATATTGAGTATAGGAGTTGGGAGGTCATGTTGTGGCTGTACAGGACATTGGTGAGGCCACTTTTGGAATATTGTGTACAATTCTGGTCACCCTTCGATAGGAAGAACGTTGTTAAACTTGAGAGGGTGCAGAAAATATTTATGAGGATGTTGCTAGGACTGGAGGGCTTGAGTTATAGGGAGAGACTTAATAGGCTGGGGCTGCTTTCCCTGGAGCATCGGAGGCTGAGAGATGACCTTACAGGGGTTTATGAAATCATGAGGGGCATAGATAGGGGGAATAGACATGGTATTTTTCTGAGGGTGGGGGAGTCCAAAGCTAGAGCAGGTGTGTTTAAGGTGAGAGCGGAAAGATTTTAAAAAGACCTGAGTGGTCTTTTTAACGAAGAGGATAGTGCGTGTATGGAATGACCTGACAGAGGAGGTGGTGATAGTGGGTACAATTACAACATTTAAAAGGCATCTGGATGGGGCTATGAATAAGAGGGGTTTAGAGGGGTAGGGGCCAAGTGCTGGCAAATGGACTAGGTCAAATTGGGATGTTTGGTTGGCATGGACTAGTTGGACTGAAGGGTCTGCGTTATTTTACGTTTCTATGACTTTCAAGGAATGACAAGGTACTATGATGAGTGATTTTGGACTAAAGGAGAGAAGATTGTTCATATCATAACGTTGAGGTAATGTAAGAAGGGTAATGGTTAGTTTATGGAGTAAATCTCTTTGGGTCAGCACATTTCATCAAAGAAAATCAGGAAAGGGAGTCTGGGATGGTAAATGTTTGTCCATAATGAACATAAGAATTATGAGTAGGAGTAGGCAATTCAACCCCTCAAACTTGCTCCACCATATAATCCTGGCTGATCTCATTTCAGCCTCGACTCTGCCCGCTCTCTGCCCGCTCTCCATATCCCTTTGACCCATTACTAATTAAAAATCTGTCCACAGAGGCACCTCCATTATCCAGCATTCAATTATCCAAATTTCAGATTATTCAGCAAGATGGCGAGGTCCCAATGCTTGGCAAAACTGCATTATTCAGCATTCGATTTTTTGAGTAAAATACTTCCCGTCCATGTCATTCGGACAATCGAGGTTCCTCTGCATCTCCTCCTTAAATTTATTCAATGTCCTGACATTCACTATAATCTGAATTCCACAAATTCACGATCCTTTGAGAGAAGTAATTGCTCCTGGTCTCTGTGTTAAATCTGCAATCTCTTATCATAAAACTATAACCTTTCTAGATTGCACCGCATGAGGAAACATTCTCTTGACATCTATTTTGTCAATCTCCTGTAGCATCTGATATACTTCTATTGGATCTCCTCTTATTCTTACAAATGCTAGATATTTTTGGTAAACTGGTAAATTTCTCCTCATAAGTCAAACCACCCTCAACTCTGGAATCAATTCAGTGAATCTCCTTTGAGCTGCCTCCACTGTGACCATAGTACTCCAGGCACAGTCTCATTAATGCCTTGTCCATTCTCAGCAACATTTCCCTACTTTCATATACTGTTCCTTTAGCAAGTTCCATTTGCCTTCCTCGTTACCTCATGTACTCAATACTAATTTTCTGCAATTCATACACAAGGACACTCAGATCCCTCTGCACCGAAGCACTCAATAGCTTTTCTCCATTTAGACAATAATTTATCTCTTTATACTTCTGATCAAAATGGATAACTTCCCACTAATCCACAGTAAATTTCAACTTACTTCACCAACTATCAATGTCACTAAGATAGGTTGCAAATAGTTGGGGCCCGAAGACTGTAGCACCCCATTAGTTACCTCTTGCCAACTGGAAAAATATCTATTTATCCAAACTCTCTACTTTATGTTGGCTAGCCAGTCTCTGCCCTCTTGGTAGGCCTGCCCAATGATCCATCATTTTTAATGTAATGATCAGAAAAGCAGGTGGTGCATCATTACGAGCCTTTCCCCACCTAACTATTTAACTCTATTGGTTGCTCCAAATGATCCAAATGCCTCACAAACAGGAATAGGAAAATCAGCACGATTGTGAGTTTTCTCCCCTTCCAAAAAAAAAGAACACGGCGGCACGGTGGCACAGTGGTTAGCACTGCTGCCTCACAGCGCCAGAGACCTGGGTTCAATTCCCGACTCAAGCGAACTGACTGTGTGGAGTTTGCACATTCTCCCTGTGTCTGCGTGGGTTTCCTCTGAGTGGTCCAGTTTCCTCCCACAGTCCAAAGATGTGCAGGTCAGGTGAATTGGCCATGCTAAATTGCCTGTAGTGTTAGGTAAAGGGGTAAATGTAGGGGAATGGGTGGGTTGCGCTTTGGCGGGGCGGTGTACACTTGTTGGGCCGAAGGGCCTGTTTCAACACTGTAAGTAATCTAATCCAATTGAGAGAAACCAGGACTTACATTTATACATTAACCTCAGGATATCTGAACGTGCTTTCTGGCTAATGCAATAATTTTAAAGTGTAGTGTCATAATTTAGAAACCATGACAACTGGGTGCATTGAAGTTAGCAAGGCTACACAATGTATTCAGGGTAGGGGACTTCAGTGTTGAGAGTGTGGTGCTGAAAAAGCACAGCAGGTCAGGCAGCATCTGAGGAGCAGAAGAATCGGTGTTTCGGGCATAAGCCCTTCATCAGGAACTTCAGGACTTCAGTGTTCCTCACCAAGAATAGGTCAGTATTATCTCAGCTGAATGGGTGGACTACCAAGGACATAACTAGTAGACTGAGTCTGCAGTAGGTGATGAGGGATCCAACTAAATGGATAAACCTGCTTAACTTGATGTCACTAATCTACTTGTTGCAGATGGCTATTGCCATCTCAGCCCAAGCATGGACAGTGGAGGTAGACTCAAGACAAAAGGTGAAAGTAACTGCCCTTGACATTAGGACAACATTTTACCAAGAGTGCCATCAAGGAGTCTGAACAAGATTGAAGTCAATGGGAATCAGGGGAAAAAACCTTACTTCGTTGAAATCATGCCAATAACAAAAGAAGATGATTGTATTCCATATTGCTCAGCACTTGCTCAAAGGGAAGTTGGGATGCGCAACAAATTGTGGCCTTGCCAGTAATGCTCACATTCCGTAAACAAATAAAATAAGAAATCTAAACTGCAGCATTCCCAACGATGGGAATGAATGACTTGCAGCTCCACCTTTTCTGATGGCTATTGTGAAGTGTTTCAGTCTCTATGGGTATAGAATAATTGAGTGATCCAGCAAAGGAGGAGGTCATCTGGCCCATTGTATCTGTGCCAACACTGAGAAACAGTTGCCCAATTTAGCCCCATTCCCATGCCCTTTCCATTTAGCCCTGCACAATTTTGACTTTCAGTAAGTATCAAATTTCATTTAAAAGTTTGGTCAGTGCTTTCCATATCATAGCACCACCCTGGGCAAAAAAAATATAAAGCTCGTCTCATCTCTCCTCTGGTTCTTTTGCCAATTACCTTAAATTAACTAAGTTTCTTACGGCAAAAATACATGGAATCTCTTCCAATGCATATCAATTTCCCTGTCAAAGATTTAAATACAAATGTAGAATTACAATGTCTGCCTGGGGGAAACTTTGATAGACTTGAGCTCAAATCAAAGACAGGACCACAGTGTTGTAACTCTGGGTTCTGCATGCTGTCGTAATACAGGGCTAGGTAGGGCATTGGAAATACTGTCTAGCAAATATTCCCCCATGCATTCAGTGATATCCGTGAGATACTTCCATGGACATCACGAAAGGTTGAAGGCTAAACATAGAAACATAGAAAATAGGCCATTCAGCCCTTTGAGCCTGCTCCACCATTCAATATGATCATGGCTGATTATCCAACTCAGTCTCCTGCTCTTGCTTTCCCCTCATCCCCTTTATTGCCTTTAGTCCTAACAATTACATGGAAATCCATCTTGAAAACATTCAATGTTTTGGTCTCTACTGCTTTCTGTGGCAGAGATTTCCATAGGTTTTTCTCTCTTTCGGTGCAGATATTTCTCCTCTGTCTCAGTCTTAAATGGGGCCTACCCATATCCTGAGGCTGTGAGCCCTGCTTCTGGGCTTCCCAGTCATTAGGAACATCCTTCCTGTATTCACTCTATCTAGTGCAGTTGGAATTTTACATATTTCTATGAAACATCCCATCATTCTTCTAAATCCCAGTGAATGTGGTCCTAACCAATCCGGTGCATTTCCAGCACACACTCTTGGCTCTAATCTCCAGCATCTGCAGTCCTCACTTCCTCCATCTTCACCGCCTGTTACAGCTGAATGCTTACCTTCAGTAACTAGCTTAAACCTGACGACTGCAGCACCCCCTGGTAGACCCGGAAAGTGTTGGAGACCTGGCGCGAGTCCAGGGCAATTTACAGTAAACTGGTGTATGTGGGTGACAAAACAAATGGTGGGCATTGACTCTGACAATTTTACACTGGTCTCCAGAAGCTTGCCCTCATGAGCTGGAGACATAAGAAATTAGGAGAAGATGTGCTCAAATGGGGAGAGTTGTCTGATGAGGAAAATTCACAACCACCTGATGAAGGAGCAGAGCTCTGAAAGCTAGTGCTTCCAAATAAATTTTTTGGACTATAACCTGGTGTTGTGTGATTTTTAACTTTGTCCATCCCAGGCCAACACCGGCACCTTTACATTATGAGGAAATTTGGACAGCCTGCTGGGATTTAGAGGAGGTAGAGGTGACTCCATTGAAACATTTAAGATGGTGATGAGCTTTGAAAGGTATAGACGTGGCTTCCTTATATGGGGGAATGTAGAACTAGCGGCCACTGTTTAAAAAAATCAGGGGCCACCCATTTAAAACAGATTAGGTGAAACCCTTTCTGTCAGAGGCTTGTGAGTCTTTCGAACTCTGTTCCTGAAAAAAAAGTCCTTGAACATTTTTAATGCAGGGGTGGATAGCTTCTTGTTAAGCAAGGTGGTGGGGGGAAGGTGAAAGTTATGAGGGATTGGCAGGGATGTGGATTTGAGGCTGCAATCAGATCAGCCAAGATCACAGACTGGAACAGGCACAAACTGCTGAATCGCCTAATCCTGCTAACAAAACAAGCTCGATTATCTGAACGATACGGGCGGTGAGTATTTTGTTTGGATAACTGATTGTTCGGATAACAGATAATGCTTTTACGGGACCTTGGGATCTTGTTTGGACAATCAGAAATTCGGATAATTGACGTTTCGACAAGTGAGAGTGTTCTGTATATTGATTTTGTCATAGCAGCTAGACAATTGAATTTCAATTGTCTAGTATCTGGTAAATAAATCTGTATTGATGACCGTGCCACAATCAGACCGTCAAAATAAACTCATCAAAGAACAAAGAAAATTTACAGCTCGGGAACATGCCCTTCAGCCCTCCAATACTGTGTCAATCCAAATCCACTGCCTAAACCTATCGCCCAATTCCTAAGGATCTGTATCCCATTGCTCCCCACCTCCTCATGCATCTGTCCAGACACACCTTAAATGAATCTACCATGCCTGCCTCTGCTGGCAACGCGTTCCAGGCTTCTACCGCCTTCTCTTAAAGTACTTTCCGCGTGTATTCCCCTTAAATGTTTCTTCTTTCACCTTGAACATGTGACCTCTCATTATCGAATCCCTCACCATGGGAAAAAAGCTTATCTCTATCCACCCTGTCTACACCCTTGATGATTTTGTAGATCTCAATCAGGTCCCCCCCTCAATCTCCTTTCTTTGAATGAAAACAATCCTAATCTACTCAACTTCTCCTCATAGCTAGCACCTTCCATACTCTTTCCAAAGTGTCCACATCCTTTTGGGAAAGTGGTAACCAGAGCTGTACACAGTATTTTAAATGTGGCTGAACCAAAGTCTTGTGAAATTTTAACATGACCTACCTGCTCTTATACTCAATACCCCATCTGATGAAGGCAAGCATACCATATGCCTTCTTGACCACTCTATCCACCTGTGCAGCAACTTTCAGGGTACAATGGGCATGAACTCCCAGATCTCTCTGCTCATCAGCTTTTTCCAAGACTCTTCCGTTTACAGTAAAGTTCACTCTAGAATTAGATCTTCCAAAAGGTCTCACATTTGCCCAGATTGAACTCCATCTGCCACTTCTCCACCCAACTCTCCAGTCTATCTATATTCTCCTGTATTCTTTGAGAGTCCCCTATGCTTTCTGCTACTCCACCAATCTTCAAGCCAGCTGCAAACTTACTGATCAGATCACCAATGCCCTCTTTTTGATCATTTATGTATATCAAAAACAACAGTGGTCCCAGCACTGACCCCTGAGGAACACCACTGGTCATCTTTCTCCATTTTGAAAATTCCACTCAACTATTACTCTCTGTCTCCTGTTGCTCAACTAATTCTTTATCCACCTAGCTAGAACACCCTGCACACCATGTAACTTCACTTTCCCCATTAGTTTACCATGGGGAATCTTATCAAACGCCTTACTAAAGTCCATGAATATGACATCTACAGCCCTTCTTTCATCTATCAACTTGGTCACTTCTTCAAAGAACTCTATTAAGTTGGTAAGGCTTGATCTCCCCCCGCACAAAACCATGTTGTCTATCACTGATAAGCCCATGCACTTCCAAATATAAATAGATTTTATCCTTCAGTACTCTCTCCAACAACTTTCCCACTACTGACGTCAAGCTCACTGGCCTGTACTTACCTGGAATATCCCCACTACCCTTCTTGAACAGGGGGATACCATTAGCAACTCTCCAGTCCCCCAGCACTTCACCTGTGGTTAAGGATGCAACAAAGATATCTGTCAGGGTCCCAGCTATTTCCTCTCTCACCTCCCTCAGCAACCTGGGATAGATCCCATCTGGTCCTGGGGATTTGTCCACCTTAATATTCTTTAACCTACCCAACACATCCTCCCTCCTTATGCCGATGTGATCCAGAGTAAAGAAACCTCTATCTGTAATCTTAATATTCATCATGTCCCTCTCTTCAGTGAACACTGATGCAAAGTAATCATCAAGAATCTCACCCACTTTCTGAGGTTCGACACACAACCTTCCTTCCTTATCGTTTAATGGACCAACCCTTTATCTAGTTACCCTCTTGCTTCTTATATATGAATAAAAGGCCTTGGGATTCTCCTTAATTCTGCTTGCTAAAGTTATTTCATGACCCCTTTTAGCTTGCCTGATTCCTCGTTTAAGATTGGTCCTACTCTCCAGATATTCCTCCAGGGCCCGTTCTGTTCTTAGCTGCCTGGACCTCATGTGCGCTTCCCTTTTCCTCTAGGCTAGTTGCATAATTTCTCCTGTCATCCAAAGTTCACAAACCTTGCCTTTCCTATCACTTGTTTTCAAAGGAACATGCCTATACTGCACTATCTTCAACCTATCTTTGAAAGCCTCTCAAATATCAAATGTGGACTTCTCTTCAAATCCACATTTCCCAGCTCCTGCCAAATTTTGATATTATTGGCCTTGGCCCAGTTTAGTACTCTTCCCTTCGGACCACTCTCATCCTTGTTGATAAGTATTCTAAGGAGAAAGTGAGGTCTGCAGATGCTGGAGATCAGAGATGGAAGTTTGTTGCTGGAAAAGCGCAGCAGGTCAGGCAGCATCTAGGGAACAGGAGAATCGACATTTCGGGCATTAGCCCTTCTAAAACTTACAGAATTGTGGTCACTATTTCCAAATAAATCCCCCACTGCAACTTCTACCACCTGGCCTGGCTCATTCCCCAACACTAGGTCCAATAAGCCCCCTTCCCTAGTTGGACTACTGACATGCTGCTCTAGAAAACTTTCCTGGATGCTCCCTACAAATTCTGCCCCATCCAGACCTCTGACACTAAGTGGATCCCATTCAATGTTGGGAAAATTAAAATCTCCCATCACCAAAACCCTGTTGCCTCTACATCTTTCCACAATCTCTTTACCTACTTGTTCTTCTAACCTCACGCTTACTGTTGGCAGGTCTGTAGTATAGCCCCAACAATGTAACTACACCCTTCTTATTTCTCAGCTCTACCCATAATGCCTCACTGCTCAAGCCCTCCAGTGCCCTCCTCCTTTAGCACAGCCGTGGTATCATCCCTGACCAGCAATGCAACTCCTCATCCCCTTTTATTTCCCTCCCTGTCCTGTCTGAAGCATCTATATCTTGGAACATTTAGTTGCCAATCATGCCCTTCCTTCAACCAAGTCTCTATGATTGCAGCAATGGCATACTCCCAGGCACCAATCCAAGCCCTAAGTTCGTTTGCCTTACCCATTATACTCCGAGCATTAAAGCATATGCACTTTAGACCACCAGCTCCTTTGCATTCATCTGCTCTCTGCCTACTCTTCCCTTGGTAATGCTAACTTCATGATCCTGTTCCTTACAGTCTCTAGTTTCCATCTCAATGTCTGCTAATCCTCTCTTCTGGTTCCCAGTCCCCTGCCACATTAGATTAAACCCAGCCCAACAGCAGTAGCAAAATCTCCCCCAGGGATATTAGTTCCAGTCTGGTTCAGGTGTAGACCAACCAAGAGGTAATATTCCCACCTCCCCCAGAACCCCAATGTCCCACAAATCCTAACCCCTCCCTCCTACATCATCCCTCAAGCCACGTGTTCATCCTGCCTATTCTTTCATTTCTACCCTGGCTAGCACGTGGCAGTGGTAGCAATCCTGAGATCATTACCTTTGAGGTCCTCGTCTTTAACTTCTCTCCTAGCTTCCTGAATTCTGCTTTCAGGACCTCATCTCTTTTTTTGCTTATATCGTTGGTGTCTATATGCACCACCACAACTGGCTGCTCACCCTCCCCTTTCAGAATGCTCTGCAGCCGATTGGTGACATCCCTGACCCGAACACCTTGGAGGTAACATACCATCCGGGAGTCCTGTTTTCAGCCACAGAACCGCCTATTTACTCCCCTTGCCATAGAATCCCCTATGACTATGGCCCTACGAGTCTTTTTCCCACCCTTCTGAACAGCAGAGCTTGCCACGATGCCGTGATCCTGGCAACTGCTGCCCTCCCCTGGTGAGCCATCTCCCCCAACAGTATCCTAAACGGTATACCTGTTTTGAAGGGAGATGACTACAGGGGACACCTGCACTGCCTTCCTACTCTTTCTCTGCCTTTTAGTCACCCATTCACTGTCTCCCTCAGCAATTCTAACCTGCAGTGTGACCAGTTCACTAAACGTGCTATCCACGACCTCCTCAGTATCGCGGATGCTCCACAGTGAGTCCATCCGCAGCTCCAGAGCCATCATGTGGTCAAACAAGAGCTGCAGCCGGACACACTTCTTGCAAGTGTAAGAGTCAGGAATGTCAGCCACGTCCCCGAGCTCCCACATCAAGCAAGAGGCACATGCCATGGGTCTGAGGTCCCCTGCCATTGTAAGCCTTAGCTTTAGCTTTAACTCAACTAACTAATACCTAACAATGCACTTAAATATATATAAGAAAAGAAAAAACCCTTACCTTGCAGAGTCCTTTTCTTCTGGTTAGAGGAGTGGGGGTGGGGGTTGGGCAGGAGGGAGGTATTATACGTGTAGTATATCAGGTTTAGTCGCTGCCCAAATATATACTAAGTCCTTACCTTCCCAGCAACCTCCTGGTCCCAACGTCACCTCCGCTCTGTCTCCCACCGCTCCTGGACAGGAAAAAGATCTAATTCAGTTTCAGGAGAGTCACTTTAGGGGAAGAAATCTGTCATACTTTCTGTGATGCCAGAACTATGGTTAAAATTCTTAACCGTCCTCTAAAACAGCTGAGTCGGCTATTCAATGAGTGAGCTAATCAGCAAGTGAGCTATTCAGTGAGTGAGTTGTCTTCATGAAAGTGGCTCACCACCATCTTCACTGTACAATAAATACCAACAAGGTCTTAAAAACCAGATCCTGACTCTGTGAATGAATAAACAAATGTGACTGAATCACATCCACAGAGAGAGGGATTCCACAATTGGTTTCAGTGTCCATGGTTGTGAAGGGGAAAATTTCATCCCATATTATTCTTCAGCTCTGTCCATCTGTACACCCTCGTGTTGAGGATAATTCTTTCCTGAGGATGGCTGAGTGAATGTGAGAGGTCATAGAATCATAGAATCCCTACAGGAAACGAGCCATTCGGTTCAACAAGACCACACCGATCCTCTGAAGAGTAACCCACCAAGACCCATTCCACTACCATATTATTGTACATTTATCCCTGACTGATGCACCTAACCTACACATCCCTGAATACTATGGGAAGTTTAGCATGGGCAGTTCACAAGTGTTGGCTACGGGTTCTCATGTGGCTAATGAGAACTATCTGATTCTTGTCGGCTCTGCTCACAGTTTAAAGACAAAAACAAACTGCAGGTGCTGGAATCCAAAATAGACAGGCAGGAGGCTGGGAGAACACAGCAAGGCAGGCAGCATCAGGAGGGACAGGCTGGAGGCTGGATGAACACAGCAAGCCAGGCAGCATCAGGAGGGACAGGCAGGAGGCTGGATGAACACAGCAAGCCAGGCAGCATCAGGAGGGACAGGCTGGAGGCTGGATGAACACAGCAAGCCAGGCAGCATCAGGAGGGACAGGCTGGAGGCTGGATGAATACAGCAAGGCAGGCAGCATCAGGAGGGACAGGCTGGAGGCTGGATGAACACAGCAAGGCAGGCAGCATCAGGAGGGACACGCAGGAGGCTGGGGGAACACAGCAAGCCAGGCAGCATCAGGAGGGACAGGCAGGAGGCTGGGAGAACACAGCAAGGCAGGCAGCATCAGGAGGGACAGGCAGGAGGCTGGGGGAACACAGCTGAAAATGTGTTGCTGGAAAAGCGCAGCAGGTCAGGCAGCATCCAGGGAACAGGAGAATCGACGTTTCGGGCATAGGCCCTTCTTCAGGAATGAGGAAAGTTGTGCTGCCTGACCTGCTGCGCTTTTCCAGCAACACATTTTCAGCTCTGATCTCCAGCATCTGCAGACCTCACTTTCTCCATTGGATGAACACAGCAAGGCAGGCAGCATCAGGAGGGACAGGCATGAGGCTGGAAGAACACAGCAAGTCCTGCCTGTCCCTCCTGATGCTGCCTGGCTTGCTGTGTTCATCCAGCCTCCTGCCTGTCCCTCCTGATGCTGCCTGTCTTGCTGTGTTCCCCCAGCCTCCTGCCTGTCCCTCCTGTTGCTCCCTGGCTTGCTGTGTTCTCGCAGCCTCCAACCTGTCCCTCCTGATGCTGCCTGCCTTGCTGTGTTCATCCAGCTTCCTGCCTGTCCCTCCTGATGCTGCCTGTCTTGCTGTGTTCTTGCAGCCTCCGGCCTGTCCCTCCTGATGCTGCCTGGCTTGCTGTGTTCATCCAGCCTCCTGCTTGTCCCTCCTTATGCTGCCTGTCTTGCTGTGTTCATCCAGCCTCCTGCCTGTCCCTCCTGATGCTGCCTGGCTTGCTGTGTTCATCCAGCCTCCTGCCTGCCCCTCCTGATGCTGCCTGGCTTGCTGTGTTCTCCCAGCCTCCTGCCTGTCCCTCCTGATGCTGCCTGGCTTGCTGTGTTCTTGCAGCCTCCTGCCTGTCCCTCCTGATGCTGCCTGGCTTGCTGTGTTCATCCAGCCTCCTGCCTGTCCCTCCTGATGCTGCCTGGCTTGCTGTGTTCTTGCAGCCTCCTGCTTGTCCCTCCTGATGCTGCCTGTCTTGCTGTGTTCATCCAGCCTCCTGCCTGTCCCTCCTGATGCTGCCTGTCTTGCTGTGTTCTTGCAGCCTCCTGCCTGTCCCTCCTGATGCTGCCTGGCTTGCTGTGTTCATCCAGCCTCCTGCCTATCCCTCCTAATGCTGCCTGGCTTGCTGTGTTCTCCCACCCTCCTGCCTGTCCGTCCTGATGCTGCCTGGCTTGCTGTGTTCTTGCAGCCTCCTGCCTGTCCCTCCTGATGCTGCCTGGCTTGCTGTGTTCCCCCAGCCTCCTGCCTGTCCCTCCTGATGCTGCCTGCCTTGCTGTGTTCCCCCAGGCTCCTGCCTGTCCCTCCTGATGCTGCCTGTCTTGCTGTGTTCATCCAGCCTCCTGCCTGTCCCTCCTGGTGCTGCCTGTCTTGCTGTGTTCTTGCAGCGTCCTGCCTGTCCCTCCTGATGCTGCCTGCCTTGCTGTGTTCATCCAGCCTCTTGCCTGTCCCTCCTGATGCTGACTGGCTTGCTGTGTTCATCCAGCCTCCTGCCTGTCCCTCCTGATGCTGCCTGGCTTGCTGTGTTCATCCAGCCTCCTGCCTGTCCCTCCTAATGCTGCTTGTCTTGCTGTGTTCATCCAGCCTCCTGCGTGTCCCTCCTGATGCTGCCTGGCTTGCTGTGTTCATCCAGCCTCCTGCCTGTCCCTCCTGATGCTGCCTGTCTTGCTGTGTTCCCCCAGCCTCCTGCCTGTCCCTCTTGATGCTGCCTGGCTTGCTGTGTTCATCCAGCCTCCTGCCTGTCCCTCCTGATGCTGCCTGGCTTGCTGTGTTCATCCAGCCTCCTGCCTGTCCCTCCTAATGCTGCCTGTCTTGCTGTGTTCATCCAGCCTCCTGCCTGTCCCTCCTGATGCTGCCTGTCTTGCTGTGTTCATCCAGCCTCCTGCCTGTCCCTCCTGATGCTGCCTGCCTTGCTGTGTTCATCCAGCCTCCTGCCTGTCCCTCCTGATGCTGCCTGTTTTGCTGTCTTCTTCCAGCCTCCGGCCTGTCCCTCCTGATGCTGCCTGTCTTGCTGTGTTCTTCCAGCCTCCGGCCTGTCCCTCCTGATGCTGCCTGTCTTGCTGTGTTCTTCCAGCCTCCGGCCTGTCCCTCCTGATGCTGCCTGTCTTGCCGTGTTCTTCCAGCCTCCTGCCTGTCCCTCCTGATGCTGCCTGGCTTGCTGTGTTCATCCAGCCTCCTGCCTGTTCCTCCTGATGCTGCCTGGCTTGCTGTGTTCCCCCAGCCTCCTGCCTGTCCCTCTTGATGCTGCCTGGCTTGCTGTGTTCATCCAGCCTCCTGCCTGTCCCTCCTAATGCTGCCTGTCTTGCTGTGTTCATCCAGCCTCCTGCCTGTCCCTCCTGATGCTGCCTGGCTTGCTGTGTTCATCCAGCCTCCTGCCTGTTCCTCTTGATGCTGCCTGGCTTGCTGTGTTCTTGCAGCCTCCTGCCTGTCCCTCTTGATGCTGCCTGGCTTGCTGTGTTCATCCAGCCTCCTGCCTGTCCCTCCTGATGCTGCCTGTCTTGCTGTGTTCTTGCAGCCTCCTGCCTGTCCCTCCTAATGCTGCCTGTCTTGCTGTGTTCTTCCAGCCTCCTGCCTGTCCCTCCTGATGCTGCCTGTCTTGCTGTGTTCATCCAGCCTCCTGCCTGTCCCTCCTGATGCTGCCTGGCTTGCTGTGTTCTCCCAGCCTCCTGCCTGTCCCTCCTGATGTTGCCTGGCTTGCTGTGTTCTCCCAGCCTCCTGCCTGTCCTCCTAATGCTGCCTGTCTTGCTGTGTTCTCCCAGCCTCCTGCCTCTGCACAGTGAATCTGGCAGCTGGTAGAGTTGGAGAAAACCACGGCCTGATAGATTTTGTGTTTAGTGTCAGTCTAATATTATACTTTCTGAAAAATTGAGGATGCATAAGTGCTAGGATTATTGTTGCATCTCTTCTTCAGTGTCAATGTTTTTGAGATAGACAAACTGTATCGTATGGGAAAAGAGTGACATTGCACTGAAGGACATTTTTCAATATTTCACTTATGGTACCGGATTTGAAATATTTGCTGTGGGTTTGTAAAGGGCTTCACTGTTAAGGTGATCAGGGCTAGTCCCAATTTCTCATGGGCTTCTGTGGATGCATCAATTTTCTGTTGTACCTCATTGTTAGAAGGAGCATTAATGTGTGCATTCTCAGCACACTATTTCTCTCCTATAGTCATGATTTGGAGATGCTGGTGTTGGACTGGGGTGTACAAAGTTAAAAATCACACAATACCAGGTTATAGTCCAACAGGTTTAATTGGAAGCACACTAGCTTTCGGAGCGACGCTCTTTCATCAGGTGATTGTGGAGGATTTTGTATGTGGTGAATTTGTACTTGCAGGGTTACATTGCACCTTGCTCAAAAACTGCATACATTTCTGTAGAACTCTGAGCTCAAAAACTGCATGAATTTATGTAAAACTCTGTTATCTCACTTTTTAGATTAGAATCAATCTAAACATCAGGTCATAGACAGAGAACACAGGGGGCTAACACCTTCAACATATTGTCTAGCTATCACCATTGTTAACAGCTAACCCGAGAATGCAACTTTTTAAAAAAAGGGTTTTGTGATTTACACATGAAAGAAGTGAAACTATCACTGTATTCTAACAGATGAAAGGCTTAACAGACAATCAATTTTTCAATGTACAATTTCAGTTACATCACACTGCAAATTTTTGCTATAAATTCTGTGTTACGATCGAGCCCCCCACAATCACCTGATGAAGGAGCGTCGCTCCGAAAGCTCGTGCTTCCAATTAAACCTGTTGGACTATAACCTGGTGTTGTGTGATTTTTAACTCTCCCCTATAGTGTGTCATTGTACTGACGCTATTGTCAATCTTTTGGCTTGAAGTATAGGCTAGTCAGTGAGCTCAGTTATCTGGATGGCTGGTTATGCAACAGAGTGGTACATAATTTTTGCACCAGCTGAAGTTATCATGAAGGACTCTCCTTCTCAACCTCTCCCTCAGCTGGGGCATGGTAACCCTCAGGTTAAACAAACACCAGATGTCTCTCTATATATAGGGATTAGCCCTATGTGTGCTGTAGAGATTCGGTGCCTTTACCTTTACAACTGAATGACTTTCCCCAGGTTTTGTTAGTAATTTGTCTCATTGATGGTAACCTCTTCAACGTCAGTTGATGAAGACTACAACCAAACAAACAGACCCTTCTGTAAGAGAACTGCATTCTCCTACTCATGCTACTGAGATGGTGGGGTCGGGGCTGGGGAACTTCGCTTATCCTTTTAGAGAAACTGTGCAGTCTTGTGTTGACATCTGTGGGAGTGGGGCACCACCACAGACTGCTTTCCACATGGCCAATGGTGCCTGAATGGCCTTCTCTGTTGACATTACCAAGGAAAGCTGGAAGAATGTTCAGGTTAGTGCTTACACACCAGGGATTCAATAAGTACGTTTGTCTGGGTACGTGTCTGTGCATGTGCGTGAGGACACTTAAAGTCAAAGTTGTATCTCATAGGCTCATGGGCATGCGCCAAGATGCTAAAGAATGGAATATGTTAACAGTGACTCGTTGCTGATGTAAGGAACACTTGGAGCTGGGACCATGCCTACAAAGTCCTCTGAATGTTCTGTCCTCCCACTGATCTACATAGAGTAAGTAGGTGATAGAGGTTGCTGCTCACCAGCAGATGTGGCTCTCTCTACATCCTCAGTATGATCTCACTTTATGCTTGACTCATAGGGTCAGATAGACTAGTAAGCCTCAGAGAAGGGTAATGGTGATTTGGAACTGCACTAGAGATTAGATTACTTACAGTGTGGAAACAGATCCTTTGGCCCAACAAGTCCACACCGACCCACCGAAGCACAACGCACCCATACCCCTACATTTACCCCTTCACCTAACACTACGGGCAATTTAGCATGGCCAATTCACCTGACCCACACATTTTTGGATTGTGGGAGGAACCCGGAGCACCCGGAGGAAACCCACGCAGACACGGGGAGAATGTGCAAACTCCACACAGAGAGTCGCCTGAGGCGGGAATTGAACCCGGGTCTCTGCCGCTGTGAGGCAGCAGTGCTAACCAACGTGCCGCCCACGGACTATTGCACAGAGAGCTGTATTTCAGTAAAGTATCAACACTCCTCAGAACTCTCTTGCATTAGACATCAATGCTATGGAGGTGTCAGTGTTGGATTGGAGTGGACAAAGTCAGAAATCACATGACACCAGGTTATAGTCCAACAGGTTTATTTGAAATCACAAACTTTCAAAGCACTCCTCCTTCATCAGTTGAAGTGACTATAACTTGGTGTTGTGTGACGATAAACGTTAGTCAATGTCAGATCAATTGTTAATTTTCAAACTGAAATTGTTCAGAATTTTGTTAGCATAAGAAATTAAGGGATAAGGGATAAAGGTGGATTGATGGGGTTAGGTCACAGACCAGCCATATCTCACTGAGTGGCAGAATAGGCTTGAGGGGACCTGCTCCTGTTCCTTAACATGGTAATCATAGTTACAGTGGGTACTGATTGTATAGTCACATTGGGTAAGGACTAATTTATCTTCTTTGTATGATCATGTTTATGTGCTCATGTAAATGTTCCAGAGAGTAGCACTGCAGCTAGTCTGGGGTAGTTTTGTCTAGCACACTCTGGCTCTGCCCACACTCTGCTATTTGTGTTCAGTGAGATCATTGCGAGGTTACTGCAATAAGTGGAAGTCTATACAATAATCTCCAATGGCTGAAAAATTCAGTCATTCAAGAAGACAGATCATGGTAAAAAAAATTCAAAAGGTGAATGGAGAGAAAAAAGACTCTCGCAGAGTAAGTAATCATCTGGAATGTCTTGTCTGGAAGAGTGGTCAATGTAGATAACCCTCAAAAGGAAATGAGATCACGGCTAAAAGGGGAAACATTGCTCAGGTGTGAGGAAAGAGCCAGCAGAGCAGGAATCGTGTGATGTTTCTTTCTGAGGACTGATACAGCCATGATGGGCCAAATGGCCCCTAGCTGCACTGTCTCATTCTATAATTTTATGAATTGAAGTTATGAACTCCTCCTACAAAACAAGACATTTGTTGATCCTAATTTCACCTTTCACCAGGTGCCCCTTTGTCTTGTTTTAAACCCTATCTGTCAGTCGAATAAATCAACTGATGTCCATCTTTTCAAAGTCTGTTCTCTGTTGTCTCTTTTCAAGTCAGAAGATATTTAAGTGCTTCCAGACTTTCTTTCTAATTGAATGCTCCTACACTGGGATTAAGTTTGCTTGTACTTCCCCTTTCTGTTTCCAGTCATGAATGATTTTTCAGATGTTCTAGTGAGTGAACCTGCTTTCAGCATCGTCACATATAGTAACCAAGCAGATACAGCACTTAAAAACACATTTCAATCACACTTTCCAAAACGTGCGCAGCTGCCCTGTGTTTTCATCCATGAGTTAGATCGAATAACTTTCTGCTGATCTCGTGCCTATCATTGAGCAACTTTGTGATCTGGCTTCACAATGTAATTAGGCTTGAATCAGATATGCTCACACCGTGACCTCTGCAGCACTCATTTGGGCAACTGTCCAAACTGATCACAACAAAATTCCAATGAATATATGGAGCATTGACAGATGAGAAGGGGCACCCATGTTTGCTGACTATATCAAGTGTCTTGTACACAGACGTGGCTGCTGGGACTGAGCCCTGGTCTTCAGCTTCATCAATAGCCATATATTTTGGCCTTTTAAGCTAAGGACAAAGCTAGATTCTGAATGTTTATCCATACTACACTGACATAAATTCAATAGCAAACGACTAGGGAGAATTACAGACATGATTGATCCATCAAACAAGTTAAATTGATCCAGAACGTTGTTTGTTTCTCTATGGTGTCTAGCCACATGATGGCAACCTTGCTATTTCGGGGTTGGCGCAATCTGTTTTGGAATTTTCTTAATGATCAGTGAAATAGCGCAAAAGGCCTTGGAACATTTCAATAGGGGAAAGTTTGATTTTAATGAAGTAACACTGAAGATGTTCCTGAATGGAAAAGCAGCTCCAGATAATAAAAACCTCCTTCAGTGACCCAACTGTTTAGAAGATAGATAACATTGTGCTTTATAGATTTATCCAGTGACTTAGAATGCTTGGTGGTGCAATGTTACAGTTCTCTTGGGGAGTCCAGGTTGCTGTGGCAACACGCAGGCTGGAACTATGGATAAATTTGGCAGAAGCTCCAATGTGCTTTTCATCACATGGCTGGCTAAAAATCTTTCTCAGTCTAATTTCCTATCATTCATGTGCATTAGAACGATTTTTAGATCAATACTGATCGTACTTAGCCACATTACAAGTTCACATCCTTTGGTTAGCAATCCCTGTGGTGGGAGTTGAGCCAGTGTTTCTAGCATGAAGGCAGAGATGCTGCCCACTGTGTCAGAAGACGTCCTTTTTGTTTTCATTGTTGATCGTCACAAACTGGATATCCCATTGCCCAACCCTTACACTGGGCTCTTCACTGGGCGATTCTGAGAGTCTGCGATCACTTTCCACATCTGTAACATGAAGGTGGAAGAACTTCACCAAGAGCTCCCACTCCTCTACCTCATTCTGGGACCAACTCTGCTGCCCTCTGAAAACCTGCTCACTTGGACCCTGAGTGCAAACAGGGTCATAGTTGGATGTGAGGCCCCTGGAAGTAATCATTTGCCAAGCCCTTACATTCAAAATGCATCAGAACATAAACCTCAAGGAACGGCTCAGGAAGAGAGAATGCATTCTGAATTGGTGAGCTGTGGGAGGAATTCACAGCTGCATAGGACACCAGAGAATCCGAAAGTGTGAAAGGAGCCTCTCAGCCAATCCTGCCTGTGCTATCACTTTGTAAGAGTTAAAACCATTTTATCTACAGCAACCCAACAAATCAGTTCTATGCAAATGCATAACCAAATATCTTTTGAAAGTTAATATGGAATTTAATCCTGACCTTAATAATCCTTCATGTAAACAAATTATTTCACCTCCAAATCTTATGCCAATTATACTATACTTCCAAACTCTGTAGTTCGGTGGTTGATTCGTTTGAGTTTTATTAGTTCACTGATCCTTGTAGACTTGCTTGATTGCTTATGCATGTGAGTGGAACAAGAGAGTTGAGGAATGTTCCCTGAAAGTGTCCTGATTCTGCAAAGAAGAGCAAATAATTGCAGATGCTGGAATCTGAACTGAAAACAACAAATGCAAGAGATCACAACGGGTCAGACAGCATCCATGGAGAGAGAGCAAACTAATGTTTCGAGTCTGGGTGACTCTTCATCAGAGCTGAAGTGAAATTTGGAGGGGGCAGCATTTATGCTATAGTTGCGGTGCTGGGGTTTGGGAGTGGTGGGATGGAGAGTGCTGGAGGAAAAGAAGATGTTGATTGTTCAGATTAACTGCAGTATAAAAGCTGCCCCTTCACACTTCAGCTCTGATGCAGAGTCATCTAGACTCAAGACATTAGCTTACTCTCTCTCCATGGATGCCGTCGGACCCTCTGTGATCTTCAGCATTTGTTGCTCTCTCTGCAAACAGCATCGGCAGATTCTTGCTGAGGTGCCAGGGGTCCAACGAGTAGGTAAGCTGCCCAGAGAGCTATACTAGTTCTTTCAAGGAAGGATGGCCAAGCCATGTGTTAACCAGGCAGTGTTGAGACCACCAGCGGGCCTTTCCCTGGAATGGAGAGCTTGGGGAATGGGTAAAGGTCTGCCCAGTGTGAGATGCCAGTCAATTAGAGATTGGCAGCTTTAGTGCAGAGCAGTACCTGGGAGGAGTGTGCAAGTGCAGGGTTTTGTGGAGATCCTAAGACAAAGATCCATGATATTGGGGCATGGAAGGAGGAGGGAGGGTTTCTTGGTTTGGGGATGGTAGGGAGAGAAGATCGAGGGTGTTTAGAAGCCAGGGCAGGGTTCATTCACAGTGGGCAGAGTTGGAACCCTTCTCATCTGATATCCAGTACTTTGACCAGGCATTAATTTCCTTAAATCAGAGAGACCCCTCTCCCCAACTCCCCAAGGTAAGAGCTCCTTGTGTGATAACAGTTCTTAGGGATGCCTCATAGTAGTGACAAGCTCCCGTCCCAACACTGTAGTGGGGTTAATGGTATTGGAGCTGAAAATGTGTTGCTGGAAAAGCGCAGCAGGTCAGGCAACATCCAAGGAGCAGGAGAATCGACATTTTGGGCATGATCCCTTTTTCAGGAAGAAGGGCTCATGCCCGAAACGTCGATTCTCCTGTTCCTTGGATGCTGCCTGACCAGCTGCGCTTTTCCAGCAACACATTTTCAGCTCTGATCTCCAGCATCTGCAGTCTTCACTTTCTCCTTAATGGTATTGGAGGTGGGCTGAGACCCTGCATTGGCTATTTAATGGTCTCAGTTAGCAAAGGGGTGGAAGGATCAGCCATGGACCGAGGCCAAACTCCATTCCAGCGGAGGTAGGAAGACCATGAGGTTTAGATATTCCACCAGACCCAATTAAACACCCTTTCTCAGAGGAGAAAGTTCTGGCCTGCATGTGGGAATAAATAATCCTGAGATGTTTTAAAGAAATGACAAATGAGGATTTAGAACTAGATATATCAATGCATTATTCTAAGAGAAATCATACATATGCCAATTCTGAGAGAATATTCAGCAATGGTTACCAAATCACATGCCATAACAAACAGGTTTTCCCCACTTGTTCTATCAAAATCATTCTATAGATTGAAAATTGCAACTAGGATTTCCTCAAAGCTTCTCTGAGGAGAGCAATCCCACCCCCGTCTCCAGTTTTTCTAAATGATTGAAGTACGTTGCTGTGGAGGTGGACCTCCTCTTTATCCTCTCTGAGGCCTGCAACAAAAGTTAAGGAACATTGAGTTTTAGATTTGACTCAAACCTGAATTTGTAGACTGTCCTTACTAAGGGGAGGTGGTGGCCTACTAGTGTTATTGCTGGGCTGTTAATCTGAAGACCCAAGTAATATTTCTGGGTTCAAATTCTGCATTATAGATGGTGGAATTTGAATTCGATATTAAAAAAAAGCCTGGGATTAAGAGTCTAATAATGATCATGAATCAATTGTCTGGTTCACTAATGCCCTTTAGGGAAGGTAGCTGTCATCCTGACCTAGTGTGGTCTATATGTGACTCCAGACCTACAGCAATGTGATTAACTCTTAACTGCCCTCTGGGCAACTAGATATGGGCAATAAGTGCTGGCCTAGCTAGTGATGCACTCCTCCTGTGAATAAATAAAATTAATACCTTTTCCAGGCAGGCCAATCCTTTTAATATTTCTTATGCTTCTATTTCCATCAAGTACATAACAAACCTTTAATACTGTTTTTACACTTACCCCTTAATTAATATTTTTCTGGATCTCACATTTATCACTGACACATTGTCTGTTTCGATGGACACACTGCCAAGATGTAAAGGGAACCATCTTTTTGAATTTCCCAGTTTTACATGATGTGATCTTCATGAAGCATGCAACCACTGTAAGAGTGGGACGTGGTTTGATCCAAGATCATTTAATCAGAAAACAGAGGTAGCCAAAATAACTTCAGCAAAATGCTGAATTTATTAAATTTTGCTTCTTGTTCAATATAAGGAGAGACCAATCACCTAATTCACAGGATCAAACATTTCTTAGTGCGAGACAATGGGCAGAGCTCTGTTTGGGTGCTGAACCTGACTGTGGAAGGAGCTTCATTGACTGACAATGTTTCAATATGGTACACGTATACGCTTCCTGTATCTTTGACACAAGATCCTTTGACCCTCAAGCCTTTCACAAATGATACAATTTATTTCCATTCAGAGCAGAGGAGGAACTCCCATTGGCTGGTCTCAACTCTGTCACACCACTGATTAATGCTCACTATTAGAATAGAATAGAATAGAATAGAATAGAATAGAATAGAATAGAAGAATACAGCGCGGTACAGGCCCTTTGGCCCTCGATGTTGCGCCGATCCAAGCCCACCTAACCTACACTAGCCCACTATCCTCCATATGCCTATCCAATGCACGTTTAAATGCCCATAATGAGGGAGAGTCCACCACTGCTACTGGCAGGGCATTCCATGAACTCACGACTCGCTGAGTAAAGAATCTACCCCTAACATCTGTCCTATACCTACCCCCCCTTAATTTAAAGCTATGCCCCCTTGTAATAGCTGACTCCATACGTGGAAAAAGATTCTCACTGTCGACCCTATCTAAACCCCTAATCATCTTGTACACCTCTATCAAGTCACCCCTAAACCTTCTTTTCTCCAATGAAAGCAGCCCCAAGTGCCTCAGCCTTTCCTCATACGATCTTCCTACCATACCAGGCAACATCCTGGTAAACCTCCTCTGCACCCGTTCCAGTGCCTCCACATCCTTCCTATAGTATGGCGACCAAAACTGCACACAATACTCCAGATGCGGCCGCACCAGAGTCTTATACAACTGCAACATTACCTCAGTACTCCGGAACTCAAATTCCTCTACCAATAAAAGCCAGACTCAATTCCTCTACCAATAAAAGCCAGATTCCTCTACCAATAAAAGCCAATTTATAGTTCCTGGGACTTGCATGGACTATAATGGCTTTAAAAAGGAAAAAAAATACTGATTTTAAATGGTAATCAGTTGATAACAGAGGTTAGCCAGGTTTTATGAAACAACTTGATCAGAACTAAAATGAACATATTTCTTAAAGAATATTGGATCAAATTCTGATAGAGGTCTGAGTGATGTGGGCTATGGTGATGTATTTGGTAAAATGGGTCTAAGAGATATGGGCTATGGTAAAGTATGGGTTAAAATGAGGCTGCGAGATGTGGGCTGTGGTGAGGTATGGGGTAGAGTGGGTCTGAGAGACGTGGGCTGTGGTGAGGTATGGGGTTGAGGGAGTCTGAGAGATGTGGGCTATGGTGAGGTATGGGGTAGAATGGGTCTGAGAGATGTGGGCTGTGGTGAGGTATGGGGTTGAGAGGCTCTGAGAGATGTGGGCTATGGTGAGGTATGGGGTAGAATGGGTCTGGGGGATTTGGGCTGTGGTGAGGAGTGTGGTAGAATCAGCAACAAGTCCAGTGAAGCCCATCTCAATGTCGTGAGCAACTTGCTCTATTGGCCTCCATATTAGAGACCAGGCAACAACATGACAGGGCACACTCCATGGGCACCACCACAAGCACCAAGTATCAATCTACGCTGGTATACTTCCTGTACCAGATGCTAAGAACACTCATGCCACCTTGCTGATCTGTTATGTTTGTAGCTGGGTGTGCAACCCCCTTCGGAGAAGTGGTCAGGTGAATCGGAAGGGCAGAACTTGGGTCCAGTCTGGAACTGGCTGCAGAGGTGTATTACCATTCGGCTACCTGGTGTATAATTCCTAGTTCCCAAGGAAGGACCAACATAATATGATTCATTTATGGGATGCTTCTGTGCATCACTGCTATATAATGGGTTACTCTGGGAACTATCATTACAATACTGCAGCAAGGACACTGTGCATTCAGGGTCTTGCACCCAGCTAATGGACTGGACTTGGTTGCCCCTGTGGCCTATTTACTTGCTCTCATAGCATTGACTCACTCTGAACTTACCTGCATGCTCACAACATCCCTCTCTAGCCTTCTGCATTTTGACCCCCTCAGCCATCATTTATTGCCATCCTGCTGTGCTGTTTAGTGCAGACCAAAGTGGGAAGCTTGTCATAGTTGTTAAAAAGTCTCGTAAACTTAACAGTTTAGCTTTTCTTTCCAAGTGATCACGCAGACCTCACACAGGTAACAGTGGTCAGAACCTCATGACCACTAGCCCGAAGATGCAGTGACACTCAGAAAAGCAGCGGCTCTCTTGAATTGATATCGAAGGCTGTTTTACCAGACTAAAGTCATTTTTTAATGCATTTTTAGCAATACACGAGCTCTCTCAATAAACACAATGAGAATGCATGAGACTGTACATGCTTCCCTGGACTGTTACATCTCTGCAGAAAGTGGTAGTTACCGTAGCAACCTTAAATCACAATAACACTAATCAGTCATAGACCATTGCACTAAACAGTGCAGTGAATTTATGTATGGCGTTAAGATTTTTAGCATAAATTGTCAATCTTATGCTGTTAGATTGTTTAATATACCCCAGTATAATCAACCGAGTTGAAAATAGAATCTTACATTAGCTTTTATTTTGCATGGGCAATTTTTTACCATTTTGGTACAGTATTAGATTGGTTTTTAAGTGCTCAGCACAATATACAATTTAAATCAGAACATTTGCAACAAAACAAGCAATCAATGATAATAGAAACATTTAGCAATTCAGAATGATTTTGTGTAATTTTAGCCTTTCAGATTATAATTTAAAGAAGATTGCAGGCTTCTGGTATTTTTTGTAAAATTCTGGGAATCAGCTATAGTAGTCAGTAGCTGTTGGGTGAAGACACTGACCTGTGTACCTGGTTTTTGCAGACTAGATACTGAAGTGTATGGGTTCTCATCAACTGGGGCTCCCCCCGCCCCCCATTTCTGCCAGAGCGAATACTCAAAATGTTGGATCAGGTCTGGTTGTGATATGTCCCTCAGGAATATTCCTTCTGTCTAAATTTCCTGTTGCATATCAACATTTGAACAGAAGTAGACCGCTCTGGCCTGCTACACCATTCGTTAAGATCACACTGATCTGATTCCTCAGTCCTAAATAGTGCAGATAACCATTCACCCCTTTGTTTATCATGCATCTTTTGACCTCGGCCTTAAAAATGCCTTTGCTTGCACCATCTTTTGAGGAAGAGAGACTTCCAAAGACTCAGGAGCCTCTGTGAGAAAGAAAATCTAATTATCTTTGGCTTAAATAGGCCAGCCCCTATTGGAAATGTTGACCCACAGTTCTAGATGATAGGGTGAGGTGGGTGGGGAGGAATAAATATAAAATTACAAAGAACGGAATCTTGGGATGAACCATTGCTGTAAATTGCGAGAAGTGAAATTGGATTTTCATTATTTTATCACTCGTGTCTATTAAGTCTTTGAACACATTACTTCGTCAATAGCTCATTTTAAAAAATGCCAGTAATTGCCAGGGTCTTGATGACCCTGCAGCTCCATAACATCAGCAAAATTGAAATAATTTTGAAACATGGCCCAGTGCTTGTGGAACCATGAACACTACATACTCGAGACTATAGCAACATGAAGGGAATACTGCAATGTTGCAGCAAAAATCTCGTCAAGCTTGATTTGCCTGATTGATCAGCTCCTCTGATCTATGTGGCAGGTTAGATTCCTGACGACCGCTATCGGGTTAGAAATTATTATTATTTTGGATTCCGCCCTTGCATTTAGACCTTGTAGTTGAGGCGTGACCATGGCTAACTAATACAGAACTCTGAGAATCAGACCTTTGCCGTACTGCATGGATAGATTACCATACTAATTCTGGTGTGAGGACTGTAGATGTAGAACTGTTGTAGATTAAGCAAGCGTTTACAAGTAACAAAAGAATGTTTTGTGATCTTTATTGAGGCTATTTCCCCTGCCTTGGAGTTCATGTCTCTGCATCAGAGCACATATATCATTATTCCACTCTATTGTGCAGAGAAACTGGAGTAGGCCATTCAGTCCCTTGAACCAGTTCTACGATTCTGTGTAACTTCATTCACCCAACTAGGCTCATACTCCCTTAATGATGATGGGCTTATGCTTGTAACGTCGATTCTCCTGCTCCTTGGATGCTGCCTGACCTGCTGTGCTTTTCCAGCAACACACTGTTGACTCTAATCTCCAGCATCTGCAGTTTTCATTGTTTCTTCATACTCCTTAATTGCCTTCTCTCAAAAAATTGACCCAATGTTTAAAATTATTTGTTGAGCTAGCATCTCCTTTTTGTGGGAGAGAGGTCCACTCTTCAACCATCATGAACATCATGAACTTACAGGAACAAATGCTTCCCAGCATCTTTCCTGAATGTCCTGTCTCTTGTTTTATACAAATACCTCATTTTCCTGTCCTCTCTCATGAGCAGTGGGGGAAATGTTGCTTTCTCTGTAACCCTTGTGTGCTTACTTTGAATACTTTTAACACCTGCTGTCACGCTCCATTTCACAATTTACTTGTTGCAACTTCCCTCTTGGTGAGGAACAGCAAGCACTGCTGTAGGAAGGTGCAGAACCTAAAGAAATGAATCCAGCCCTCGCTGTTGGAAGAAAGCTAACATTGGAGACAGAATCGTTCAATGTGCTGGGTGAGGTAACAACATCATGAAAGGGTTCAAAAGGAATGTTGTTCGACTGTTGTAACATAGTTAATAATGTCATTTGTTGTCTGTGGTTAAAGTTTTGTTTTGTAATTTTTACCAAATCTTTGTATGGTCGTCCAAGCTCTGTTAATTTTATCTCTGTCAACCCAAATCCTATTGTATTTATTTTCATTGTGAAACTGTAACAAATGCATGATATCTGATACTGTTCTTCTTCAGCCAACTTTCATTATTTCGAAGAATGCTACAAGATGAATGTGCTCATTGTAAAACTTAAATTTGTGAGGTAATGTTTATTGGCTTACTTTTTTGTCGATATTTAAAAGCTGTCAGGGCTTTCATTCCTAGGATAATTTTACAATAGCAGTTTCACTGAGCTCTTCCCTATTGATTGCAAATTGCATTTCGAAGATGGTTTCATAAATAAGGGGATTTGTACATTAAAACATGAATTTATGATTCCTATTAAAGAGTTTGGATTATCTGGAATTGGTCAGACCTGGACCCTTTACTTTCTCATTACTGAGTGCTACATTAAGATTCAAAGTAATTAAAATATTGATGTTTTTAATTTCTTATTGAGTTTATAAATGTCTAAGAATGATCAAAGTGTTGGTTAAGGTAAAGAAAACTGCTATCCCTCACTGAATTAAAGATGTGCTATTTTCAGTGAGACTTCTGTAATTATATTTATTAATAAGAAATAATTAGTTATGGCACAAAAAGACTCAGTGTTGGGACAAGCTGCCATCTGAAGAGGATATTCTGTGAAATGAGACTTCTCTTCACATTATGAAAATGTCACCGTGTTTCTCTTGAATGTGTTACTGAGTCAGGACTTCTCAGGCACTGGGGTGTCCTGTAACAGTAGGTTCAGTGTTTGCTGTTTTTGTTCAATTAAGTTTCCTTGATATCTTCCCTTTTGCTACTCAATGTACTGTGCCCTGTGGTTTTAATCATTTTTCTTGTGCATTGTATTTATCAAAGTGAAAGATGTTTTTGCAAAAGAATCTAGCTCTTCTAAAAGAGCGATAACATTCTGTGGAAGATACAAAACTCAACTCAGCATCTCCATCATGCCAGTGATGTCTTTATGCGATACACCATTTCATGGGTAACAAAGTTGTCAAACTAATGTCACTTAATGTTGAATTTGGGCAGAGTTGTGGTTCAGCTCATGCCCATTGGAAACACTGAAACTCCCATTGAACTTAAGCTCATCAAAATTCCTTCTGCCCCTATCCTTATTGATTGTTAGCTCCATTCACTCACTGCATTGACTAATTTCTTGCTTTTGAAACTTGCATCCTTTTTAGAGTCATAGAGATGTGCAGCATGGAAACAGACCCTTCGGTCCAACCTGTCCATGCCGACCAGATATCCCAACCCAATCTAGTCCCACCTGCCAGCACCTGACCCATATCCCTCCAAACCCTTCCTATTCAGATACCCATCCAAATGTCTCTTAAATGTTGCAATTGTACCAGCCTCCACCATATCCTTTGGCAGCTCATTCCATACACGTACCACCCTCTGTGTGAAAAAGTTGCCCCTTAGGTCTCTTTTATATCTTTCCCCTCTCACCCTAAACCTATGCCCTCTAGTCTGGAATCCCTGACCCCAGGGTCTATTCATCTATTTCTCTATTTATCCTATTCATGCCCCTCATAATTTTATAAACCTTTATAAGATCACCCCTCAGCCTCCGACGCTCCAGGGAAAACAGCCCCAGCCTGTTCAGTCTCTCCCTATAGCTCAAATCCTCCAACCCTGGCAACATCCTTGTAAATCTTTTCTGAACCCTTTTAACTTTCGCAACATCTTTCCGATAGGAAGGAGACTAGAATTGCATGCAATATTCCAACAGTGGCCTAACCAATGTCCTGTACAGCTGCAACATGACCTTCCAACTCCTGTACTCAATACTCTGACCAATAAAGGAAAGCATACCAAATGCCTTCTTCATCATCCTATCTACTTGCGACTCCACTTTCAAGGAGCTATGAACCTGCACTCCAATGTCTCTTTGTTCAGTAACACTCCCTAGGACCTTACCATTAAGTGTAGAAGTCCTGCTGAGATTTGCTTTCCCAAAATGCAGCACCTCGCATTTATCTGAATTAAACTCCATCTGCCACTTCTCAGCCCATTGGCCCATCTGATTCAGATCCTGTTGTAATCTGAGGTAACCGTCTTCACTGTCCACTACACCTCCAATTTTGGTGTCATCTGCAAACTTACTAACTGTACCTCTTATGCTCGCATACAAATCATTTATTTTTTCAAACATCTTCTGCAAGCTTTATCTCTGTAGTGTTCTCTGGCCCTGCGAGATGTCCCATCCTTCAATTCAGGCTACTTGTGCATCGTTGGTTTTACCATTGACTCCCATGCCTTCAACTCCTAAGGCCTGGAATACTTTCCAAATCTCTCTGCCTATCCACATCTCTTGACTCCTTGAGGTGCTCCTTGAAGACTACATTGTTGTGTTATTATCTTCAGTCAGTCAGCTATGTATGTACAACATTGGTATCCACGGAATCCAGACTACATGAGAGCTTGTGATATCATAGTGAAATAAACAGTTAGCGCTGTTAATAAACTTCAAGGTGTCCGTCCCAATTAGAACTCAAACTTACATGAAGCGACCTTGTACAGGTTTATTTTAGCGAGGGCTAGAGATAAGGTGAATGGCAGGTGTCTTTTCCCTACGGTGGGAGATTTCAAGATTAAGGGACATACTTTTTAAGGTGAGAGAAGAAAGATTTAAAAAAGACATGGGGGCAATTTTGCATTTGCACAGAGAATGGTTCGTGTGTGGAATGAACTTCCAGAGGAAGTGGTGGATGTGAGTACACAATATTTAAAAGTCATTTAGCTAAGTACATGAATAAGAAATGTTTGAAGGAATGTCAGCCAAGTGCAGGCGGGTAGGACTAGTTCAAATTGGGGTTCGGGAATGGTTGGACTGAAGGGTCTATTTCTGTGCTGTATGACTCTGTTACTCTATGAACTAACATACCTCAGGCTATCAGACAACTCACAGGCTGTACGAATTGACGGTGTTATTTGACCCATGAAACCATAACATGCTGTTGCGTCTTAAATCTTTAACCAAGTTTTGGCTCATCTGCATTGACATTACATTTTATTTGATGACACTCTGTTAAGTACCCTGGAACAGTTCGCTGTGCTAAAGACACTATAGAAATGCAAGTGGTTGTTGATATTATTGAGAGTGCTCAAGCTCTGTTTAGAGGAGTTTTGTTTACCCCATCATTTAAGATGGCTCAACAACACTCAAGAAGCTTGACACCATCCAGGAACAAGCAACCCCTGCTTGATTGGCATTACATCCACCAGCATCCACTCCCTCCACCACCGACACTCAGTAGCAGCAATGTGTACCATCTAAACGTGAACTGCAGAAATTTATCAAAGATCCTTAGACAGCATCTTCTAAACCCACAACCACTTGCATCAAGAAAGACAAGAGCAACAGAGACATGAGTACACTACCACCTCCAAGCCACTCACCATCCTGACTTGAAAATATATCGCCATTACTTCACTGTCACTTGGTCAAAATCCTGGAATTCCCCCCCTAATGGTATTGTGGGTCAACCCACAGCAGGTCGACTGCAGCAGTTCAAGAAGGCAGCTCATCACCATCTTCTCAAGGGGCAACTAGGGACGGACAATGAATGCAGGCCCAGCCAGCGATGCCCACATCCTATGAGTGAATAAAATAAACATTCACAACATGAATTCAAAAGCAGAATTTACTGATTTGAAGCAAATGTTCACACCAGAATAACATCCAATGTTAATTTTTCAGTTGCAGAGCTGAATGATAGGTTAATGAGACCCACAGATCGATGTGAACATTCAATTAAATATCAATCAATTTAAATAATATTCATTAATGTGAAACAAATTTGTGAGTAGTCACCCTGACCTAACACCAAATTCTGGCTCTAAGACAGAATACTCTGAATGTGGAACCTGCAGATGGTGACATTAACAAACATGAAGAGGTTACAAAAAAATCAACTTTGAACTTGGACAACAGTGTCAATTTCTGCCTTGGCCATCTGTACTTGGCAAGACATTTCTTGGAGAAGATGGAGTGCAGGGCTGTGAATTTTCTTGCCTCAATTTGCCAGGAATTTTGATGTTTGTACGTTTACTCACAGCTTGAGTCATCATTTGGTCTTGCGTCTCTGCTGGAAAGGCATGAAATGATGTGGGAGTTCTAGGAACATAAAATCATAAGAGTTAGGAACAGGAGTAGGCAGTTCAGCCGCTCAAACTTCTTCTGACATTTACTGAAATCATGGCTGACCTCAAGTTGGCCCTTCCTGATGAAGGGCTTTTGCCCGAAATGTCGATTTTCCTGCTCCTCGGATGCTGCCTGACCTGCTGTGCTCTTCCAGCACCACACACTTGACACTCACCTTGGCCTCAACCCCACTTCCTCCATCTCTGCAGTACGTGAAGGTTGAACACCTTCTCATTCGCTGCACTGATTGGGGAAGTAACTTATACTACTTAAGGCACCAATTAAATTACTGCAGCAGTTTGTTGCAAGCATGTGCAAAGACTCTGAGCTCAATGGAGATTGTTATCCTATAGTAGGGTTGGGAGACCATCGGCACACAAAAACTCCATTTTCCCTGAGAGGCTGCAGCAGAAGACAAGAATTAAGAGCAGGAATTCCCTCCATAAGGGCATTGTGGCTCGACCTACAGCACATGTACTGCAGTGGTTGAAGAAGGCAGCTCACTAACTCATAAGCATTTAGGGACGGGCAATAAAGGCTGGACCAATAAACGACTCCCACATCCCACAAACAAATTTTTAAAAACTGCTTTTCTACCTAATTTGATATCATTAGCAAATTTACCTGCCACACACTTAATCCCACAATGTTATTAGGGAGGGAATTCCAGGATTTGTAGATTACATCAGATCTTCAACTTAGATCCCAGTAGATATGATCTGGTGGAGAGGCTCTCATTTCTAGCCAGGCATCAGGATAAAGTGAAAAATCATGTCCTATTGAGTTCAACCTACTGAGAGTGACCGGATTTTCGAATGTCAAAACTGGAACATATTGAAAAGCGGTGGGAAGTTGGGGTTCAGTAATGACTGATCATCACTTGGTGACCAATGGGAGACAATAGAGTCATCGAGGTCTATAGCACAGAAAAAGGCCTTTTGGCATGTCACATCTGTGAATTAGAATTAGAGTGAGCCTTTATTGTCACATATAATCAATGAGTGTACTGAAAAGTTTATACATCGCTATTTAAAGCGCTGACTTAGATACAAAGGTACCTAGGCACGGCTTCTTTAGTTACAAAATCTTAGACAATAGAGAAATAAAAGTCCCAACATTGCGGAATTAAAAGTTCAGAACAACAGAGCATGCTGGAAGCTCGCTTCCAGACCAGGCTGGGCCCTGGCTCCAGATGGCGCTGGGCCCTGACTCCAGACCACAACAGGCCCAGGCTCCAGACTGCACCAGGCCCTGGCTTCAGACCGCACTGAGCCCTGGCTCCAGACCGCACTGAGCCCTGGCTCCAGACTGCAACGGGCGTTGTCTCCAAACCACACTGGGCCCTGGCTCCAGACCACTCTGGGCCCTGGATCCAGACTGCTCTGGGCCCTGGATCCTGTCCGCACCGGATCCTGGTTCCTGACTGCACTGGGCTTCACCTTGAAGATCATGAGGCTGGGAGATCGCTTCAGACTGCCAAGCGAGGCTGGCACGCCACGCAGGGTCGAGGACATCACCCTGGGAGGTTACCATGCCATGCCAGGACAGGAGGTTACCACACAACACTGGGAGGTTACCATGCCATGCCAGGCCAGGAGGTTACCATGCAACACCGGGAGGTTACCATGCCACGCCATGGTGGGGGTTTATCACGCCAGGCTGGGAGTTACCATGCCATGCAAAGCCAGGAGGTTACCACACCAGGCTGGGATGTTACTGTGCCACGCCATGCTGGGAGATTACCAATCCAGGCCAGGAGGTTATCACACCATACCAGGCCGGGAGGTTACCATGCTACACCACAGCAGGAGGTTACCACACCAGACTGGGAGGCCGCTAGGAAGTTGGGGAGTTATTCCTGGAGGCTAGGGATTGTTGCTCACCAGAGGTGAGGAATCATCTCTGGAGGTCGGGAATTGTTGGAGGCCACAAGAGAAAAAGATTTTTAAAAAGCACTAGGAAGAAGAAAAGCGAAGAAAAAGAAGAAAATATGAAAAAGAGTAGTGGAGCTAATGAGCTCTTGCTGAGCATTCTACTCCACTGCCATCTTGTCTCAATCAAAAATAACCACTTAACTATTCTAATTCTGTTTTCCAGCACATGGCCCATAGCCTCTTATATTTTGGCATCACAAATGCACATGCAAATACTTCTTCAATGTGATGAGGGTTTATGCTTCTGCACCCTTATACACAAAGCATTCCAGATTTCCACCATATTGGGGATACAGGCAGCACAGAGGCAAAAGGTTTTTTAGTATGGAAAGGCATCATGTGTCGGTGCAGGCCTGATGGGCTGAAGGGCCTGTTCCTGTGCTGTACTGTGTTTTGCTTTTCCTTCATTCTGATGTGTTGGGACTTTCTGGGAAGAAGGACCTAATATCCTATTTATGGTTAACAATTTGGAAAGTGGTGAACACTAGGATATTTTAGCTATATTTAGACAAGTGTTGGGACACTGAAGCATTTAATGAAAAATCTGAGATGTCCCAGCAAAGTCAGGGCAAAAATAGTAAAAGTCATTAAAAAAAGAAAAACCCTGGAAATGAATAGTCCCACTGAGACTGGAGCTCCATTTTGTGATGCACAGGAAGGTCAAACTAGTGCATGTCATTCACTAAAATATTAGTTTGTCCTTCACACACCCCGAGAACTGCATGTGGTAACTCAAAAAGAACCTTGCTGACTTGGTACTGAAATCCTTTCCCACTGTCCTGTAACATGGCCATCAATTGTAATATATTGGTGTAGGGAAAGAATTGGTGAGGGTCCTGTCACTATTGCTGTGTGTGTGTGTGTGTGTGTGTGTGTGTACTTATTTGTGTGTTTCTGTATAATTTTCCCATCAATTTAACTCTTAAGTGGAACTAGTTGAAGATAAATGCTTCCCATGTGAAAAATATACATCCTCCACAATATTGACAATTGACAATAAGAATGATCCCAGACTCTGACTTTTAACAATGAAATATTTACTTAACCACATCTTCAACTTGAAGGTAATGCTCTCAGTGTTTAGGAGCTGGAATTATGAAAGAACTGTTTTGATCAATGTGATCAAAGTAGCCTTAGTTACCAGGGATTATAAGGATTCCCAGAGGAGCCCTTTGAAGAGGCAATGCTACCTCTTTGGCATAGATGTACAAGTTATTTTCCACTGCGTTCCATTTACGGCAATGTTGTAATTTATCGGTAATCCCAAAGGGTGTTTTATTTGTGCTAATTGTTCCACAACAGAATAGTGTACCATCCTCTGACTCTGTGTGTGCCCCTTTTGAGAAGCAGGAACCTTTTTCTGTTACCTCTGCACTCTCAGGATAATTTGTCACCCATATAACCTTCAATTACACTCAGTGAGTGTTTAATATGACACAGAGAAAGAAAGTCATGAAGGCTCTGCACTGACCTTGTAGCAAAACGTCAGCCTTCCAAGCTAACATCAAATATCACAACAGTGTGTGTTGTAGCCAGTTGAAATGTTGAATTTCTAATCTTTTTTTTGAGAAGTATTAAACCTGACACTTTGTGTGCGTGCAGCCTTTTCATGTCTCCTTCAATAAACTCACCAAAGCTATGATCAGATTTAACAATGTACAAATTGTAATACATTATTCAGGTATGACTTTAATGTTGTTAAGACATTAAATTGGAGCTGTTTCCCAGCTCTCTGTTTTTCTCTGTCTTTGGTTGCGAGCTAATTACAATGAATGCAGACAAAGTCTTGGGGTTCAAGTCTGTCCAGGGGCTAGTGTGGATTCTTAGAACCAAGCAAAACCCAGTCTTGCTGGGTTAGCCTTTGGATAAATTTGGATTTTCTTTTGGCTGCCGGAGATGAGACAAGACTTTGCAATTGTGAGAATAAACCACTCACATGGATGCTTCTGTCGGGTACAGTATCCTCGAAATGGTGAATCTAATGAAGAGCTGTCCTGAGGATGATGGACATTCAGTCAATTAATTTGCTCTCAGCATTGCAGATTAATCTAACTTTCATTAGGGATTAAATGAACATCTATTTTAACTGTTGAAAGAGGAACTCTCACACGGAGACCAGATACTGCAATCACAATATAAAACTAACCATTGTATAGAGTTGGAATGAATTATCAAGGTTTCTCTGGTTGGATACACTCTTATAATTGCTCAATTTCATTAATACCTAAGCACCCGATTTTTTTATAATGGTATCTCAAGAATACCAGACAGCGTGTTTGTGGTTGAAGTACACTGCTAATTTCTTTTCCTACTTTGCTCAGCGTTGTACTATAATAATCATGAGGTCATTTAATTCCTATAATGTATCAAAAGGGCAAATTCTCTGATGCATTGGAGAACAGAAAGATCCCATAGTAGACAATAGTTTCCTCATTATGACCCAAGATCTCATAATACTTTCTTAGGGAATCCCTCAAAATGCCTTTCACGTGGATTAACTCATACTTAGTGCTGGCGGGGGTCAGACCTATATTTAACGATAGATAATTTTGATAACCTTGCCAATGAACGTTGGTTCAGATCATCTTAAAATTGATAGCATGCAGACATTTTTGAGTGGGCAATCGTCATTTGTACCCACAAGTGCACCACAATTTTATTTTGTGCATACCGCAAATGAATTATTCATCATTTGATGTTCATCGATATAAACTACTTGACTGAGATTTTAGCAATGTGTATTTGTCTGGAGTTAATATTTAGCTAGTCTTACTGTACTCAGGGAATTATATTTTATACCCCCACCTGCCCAGATCACCCACCACTGAGTTTGGTGGCATGGGACTCATAGATCTTTATGTGTGTTTTTTCCATTGTTGTCCCATCAGCCTTCGCTCTGACTCCCACTTTATGGTGTTACCATAGAATCCCTATAGTGTAGAAACAGGCCCTTTGGCCCAACAAGTCCACACCGACCCTCCAAACAGTATCCCACCCAAACCTATTCCCCATTAATCTACATTTCTCCCTGACTAACGCACCTAACCTACACATTCTGAACACTATCTGCAATTTAACATGGCCAATTCACTTAACCTGTACATCTTTGGACTGTGGGAGGAATACGGAGTACCCGGAGGAAACTCACGCAGTCACAGGGAGAGTGTGCACACTTCACACAGACAGTCGCCTGAGGCTGGAATCAAACCTGGGACCTTGGCACAGTGAGGCAGCGGTGCTAACCACTGAGCCACCATGCCACCCTGTTTAGTGAAGGCATCAAGCATCATCTCATGAGCTAATTAATAGCCACCTTTGGTGCCTCCTTCAGCCTCTGCTGCTATTTCACTCAGGGCAGACAGAGGGCCATGCTAGCTGAGAAACCTGGAAGCTTTCACTATATGGGCTAGTGTTGAGCAAAGTTTGGGTGGAGGGAGCTGAATATTGGGGTTCACCTATGCCCATAGGATGCACCCCTTCTCCAAAATCATATTCCTGCTTTAACCTTCACACCCTGGCCTCTCAAACTGAGCTCCACACTCCTCCCACACTGGCATCTGCCAGGCACAACCCACTGATTCCCAGAACCTAACTTGAAGTTGGTTCCATCACCGCATCTTGCCTGGGCACTTGCTCTGTGTCAGCTCTGCTAGACCTCTCACCTCTGAATCACTAAATTAGTCCAATTCTTGCATTGGAGATGTGAGCATATATTGACTCTCCAATGCAGTGCCAAGGGAGTGCTGTAGTGATGAAGGTGCTATTTTTTTGGACAAGATATTACAATTAAGCTCTGTCTGACCTCTCCATTAGACATATAAGATCCCACAGCCACTAATTCAATGGCAAAAAGAGAGTTATCCATTGTGTCTCAGCCAGCATTTATCCCTCATCAGCATCACAAAAACAGATTTTCTGCTCCTTCTCACTTTGCTGCTTTCGAGAGCTTGCTATCCGTGAATTGGGTGCATTGCTTCCTACATTACAGGTGTGAGTACTCAGTAGAAAGTACCTCACTAGCTGGGGACCACTTTGGAATTGAATGGTCATGAAAGGCACTCTGTAATTGTGAAGTATTTTTCAAACAGTTACAAAATGAGTATGCCTTTTACCCAAATTAGCCAATGATTCAAGGGATGTTCATAACATTCAGCTTTTACAACTCAGCAATCACCGTGATACCAGCCAATGTTTAGCAATGTCACACAATACGAGATTAGAATTACAACTTAAAATGTAGATGAGAGTACTGTATAATAGACCCAGTGAAGCTAAAAAGCAAGCTACAGAAATGATACAATAAAGGATATTCAACTCCCAACAATGTGAGAGGGCAAATAGTCGAGAATTGTTACATGTAAGGAATAGGCCAATAAGCATCAGGTCAGTTTGGGACAACCAATAAAGAAGGGTGATCACTACCACCTACAGGGCAACGAAGGGTGGGCAATAATTGATGGTGCAGCCAGTGGCACCACATCCCACCAGTGAATCAAAATTAAAACGTGGTCTTGTTGGTAACACACATAATTTGAGAATAAATCAGAAAAAATAAGTTTTAATAAGTGTAGATCAAAGCAAAATTGATTTATCAATCTTACTGAGGGTGAGATTGTGAAGTCAAACATTTTCTTAAATAAATAGTTTAAGGACAACTGTGAGCTCATTGAAAGGTTACCTTCTGAACTCCTGCGACATTACGTTATGTACCTCCAGTTTTCTCTCCTCCTCTCTGGAAGGTGCTAAGACTTGTTTGGGTCTAGTTTCACATATCCAAATCCTCTAGCACCTTTCCAAAGTGTTTATTCTTTTAGACAGCGAACATTGGAAAGATATTTGACCAGTGATTGAATCCCACTTGAGCCTGATTTTTAAATAGAAGGATTATTTCATAAGATTTCAGTTTTAATGGCGAGGTCAGCATTTGTTGCCCATTCCTAATTGTCCTTGAACTGAGTGGCTTGCAAGGTCATTTCAGAGGGCAGTCAAGAGTCACTGCTGTGTGACTGGAGTCACGTGTAGACCAGGTCCTGCCCCTGGTAGCCCCGCCCCTCCAACCGCCACCAGGACAGAACCCCACTGGTCCTCACCTACCACCCCACCAATCTCCATGTACAGCGCATCATCCGCCGTCATTTCCTCCACCTCCAAACGGACCCCACCACCAAGGATATATTTCCCTCCCCTCCCCTATCAGCATTCCGTAAAGACCACTCCCTCTGTGACTCCCTCGTCAGATCCACACCCTCCACCAACCCAACCTCCACTCCCAGCACCTTCCCCTGCAACCGCAGGAGGTGCAAGACTTGCGCCCACACCTCCCCCCTCACCTCCCTCCAAGGCCCCAAAGGAAACTTCCATATCTGCCACAGATTCACCTGCACCTCCACACACATCATCTATTGCATCCTCTGCACCCGATGTGGCCTCCTCTATATTGGGGAGACAGGCCGGCTGCTTGCGGAGCGTTTCAGAGAACACCTCTGGGACACCCGGACCAACCAACCCAACCACCCTGTGGCTCAACACTTCAACTCCCCCTCCCACTCCACCAAGGATATGCAGGTCTTTGGACTCCTCCGTTGCCAGACCACAACAACACGACGGTTGGAGGAAGAGCGCCTCATCTTCCACCACAAGGGATGAACTTGGATTTCACCAGTTTCCTCATTTCCCCTCCCCCCACCTTGTCTCAGTCAAATCCATCGAATTCAGCACCGCCTTCCTAACCTGCAATCTTCCTCCTGACCTCTCCGCCCCCACCCCAGTCTGACCTATCACCCTCATCTTGACCTCTTTCCACCTATCACATTTCCGACGCCCCTCCCCCTAGTCCCTCCTCCCTACCTTTTATCTTAGCCTGCTGGACAAACTTTCCTCATTCCTGAAGAAGGGCTTATGCCCGAAACGTCGATTCTCCTGTTCCCTGGATGCTGCCTGACCTGCTGCGCTTCTCCAGCAACACATTTTCAGCTCACGTGTAGACCCGACCAAGTAAGCATGGCAGATTTCAATCCCTAAAGAACATTAATGAAACAGATAGGTATTTAAGACCACCTGTAGTTTGGTTCGCCACTACTCATGTGAGATTTAATTACAGGTTTTTATTGATTGAATTCAAATGCCACCATACCAATGGATCATTAGCCTGCACCTTTGGATTACTAGTCATTACCACTGCCTCACCACTTCTCATTATGATTTGGAGATATCAGTGTTGGACTGGGGTGTACAAAGTTAAAAATCATACAACACCAGTCTCACTTCTCATTAAATCTATTACTACCCACAATCCCAACAGAATGATCATCCCCCCAGGAATCAATCCATGACTGGGAGAAGGAGCCTGGCTGATTATCTTTCTCCTTGCCCAAGAAGACTGACATCCAGTGGCAGATCTCCACAACAGGAATCACATCTGGGAACTTCTCCCTTGACAGCATCAGCAATGAAAGCTGCGCTTTTTTTTCCTGTTTCATCAGCTCGTCTGTGCAGAGTTCAATTAGCTATATTAGTAAATTCAGAAAGAAGGTGAGGACTGCAGATGCTGGAGATCAGAGTCAAAAAGTGAGGTGCTGGAAAAGCACAGCTGGTCAAGCAGCATCCGAGGAGCAGGAGAGTCAACATTTCGTGCATATGCTCGAAGGTCTTCCTGATGGAGAGCTTATGCTCGAAACATCGATTCTCCTGCTCCTCAGATGCTGCCTGACTGGCTGTGCTTTTCCTGCATCACACCTTTTGACTTAGTAACTTCAGATCCTTGTAGAAACATTAAGGCATTTAACATAATATAAATGGATTTATCTGGGAAAGCTGAAGTTTTTAAAAAAATGGAAGATCAAGGTAAGATTGATTTGTAATCCTTACTGACGGTGGGATTGTGAAGTCATCATTTTGTTAATTAAAATGTTTAAGGTCATTAAGAGGTTGTCTTCTGAGCTTCTGAGATATTGAAAAGGGTGAGTAGTCATTATTCCCGGGTGGGATTTTCATCTTTTAGGTGAGTAGTTGGAGTTGGGAAAGTTCCCAGCTTCACGCTAACTTAGGGCTGAGATCTTGACTGGGAGCTGACGTCAGGCTGACCCTGGGAAATGTTTGGACCCAGCCACAGGGACTGCCCATTGCCAAGGTGGGCTGTAAAAAGACCCTCTCTCAAAATCCCCATGACCTATCCTGACCACAGCATGTCCCTTCCCAAACATACCATGGCCCATCACAATTCCCTATGTCAAGATATGGCACCTCCATGCCATTTCACTCATTACATGCCACTGTATTTAGAAGCAATAACCCTGTAATAGAATTGCCTGTATCAGAGAAAACTTATACAAAAGAATGATTCATAACTGTTCACAATGTTACAATCACTATGTTTTCTTTTGAAAAATCAGACTAATAAAAGTTTCAATCACCCAGACCCTCGAAGGTTTCAGCCACTGAAGGCCAGCATGTAAAGCATCTAAGCATGTGTCATCAAACACTGGGAAATGGACAGGGATCAGAAAAGCATTAGTGCATCTTAGGACCTGTTGACTTTGAATAACTTGACTGGATGAATTTTTGCAGTGACATGTCAGTAATTTCATTACCCTGAGCAGAGAGAAAGAAAAATCTCCAAAAATGTGCTGAAAATGCTGCTGTTGTAAATGAATTTGAAGTTTACACAGAGGACAATGACACAAGTATTTTTTTCAGATTGTGTAAAGATACAATGGTTCCTTTCCTGATACCATCCGCTGTTTCAATTAAAGGGAAGCTTTCCATCTTAATTTTAATCTTTCCCGTCAAGTTACTGCAAATGAACATGAATAATTAATGAATTAACATATGAATAATTCATTTAGCCAACACTGGAATTACAAGAATGCTATTTCATCTTTATTAAGAAAATGTAGCATAATAAATGTTGGCTGGATCAAAGACTCATTATCTTTCGCTCCATACAAGTCTGTACCCATGGGTAATTTTGTTCTATTCTTTCTTTTACATATAATTTGCACGATAAATTCATATCTTTGCCTTTTAGTGGTAATTTGAAATTGTGAAAGAGATACCGTTTTCTGAAGAAGATAAAATACAAATAAAATTTACAAAAAATAAAGTCATGGTGACAAGGCTCATTACCTCCTTGTCAGCCTGCCACACATTATTACTTTAAAACTGATAGAATTTCTTATTAAGTGCCTCAGGACAAGAAATGCCTAGTTCAAAAATCCCACCCAAAGGATGTTAAATACAACATTTCTTGAGTACCTGTCATAAAATAAAACTCAGGTACAAGGGATAATGTTAAGCATTTGCAGAGCATTGTACATGGGCTCATATCTGAAGTAAATTAATCTGTCATTACTGTTAAACATTGACATACTGTTGGTTTAGCTTGGTGACACCCCTGTCACATCAGACATCTCAAGAGCGGTCCTTTCTTTTTGCCCTGTTGCTTTCCCCTGCAAATTACTTCTCAAATCACGGAGCTCTTTTGTCACAAGCTCCCTGTTGCTTGTCAACGCTCGAGATTTCACCAGCAGAATTCTAATTTAAATGTGAAAACTCAAATTTCTAGAATAAGGGGTTAACGTTCCCAGCCGCACACCATGATGCAACTTGATTTATGACTCTGAGTTATGGTTGCACCAGTTAATGGGGAAAGGTTCAGAAATGCTCCCTCCAAAGTAAATCATCTTAATAGCCTTCCCTATCTCACAGCCTCATTGTTGACAGATGTGAATTTTTTTTTACAGATGTACAATTATCAAGAAACTGTTGAATCTGGAGGATCACATAGCAGATACCTTTTTGTGACCTTAGATTATGTTGTAATCCTGTTCACACTCCTTCTAAATATTAAAACAAATTTAAATTAAGATAAATAAATAAGTGACAGTATATTATATCATGGAAATAAGTCACGTTAACATATTTTGCCTTGTGGATAATTGCCTAATTTAGCGTCCAACTTGGCTGATGCTTTATCCTGATTCAACTTCCTAAACACTGAAATTAAATTATAATTCAGGTGCTCTGAATTTAAGTCTGGAAAAGAATCTGAGCACTCTATTCATTGGGATTCAGAAGAATGATGGGGAATCTTATAGAATCATATCAAATTATGAAAGGGATAAAAAAGATAGAAGCAGGGAGATTGTTTCCACTGGTGGGTAAAACTAGAAATAGCAGGCATGGCCTCAAAATAAGTCAGAGCAAATTTAGGACTGAGTTTCAGGGTTGTGAATCTGTGGAATTCCCTGCCCCGTCAAGCAGTTGAGGCTACCTCCAAATGTTTTTAAGGCAAAAACAGATAGATTTTTGAACAATAAAGGAATTGAGGTTTAGGGTGAGCAGGCAGGTGATTGGAGCTGAGTCCATGAAAAGATCAGCCATGATCTTATTGAATGGCGGATCAGGCTCGAAGGGCCGGGCGGCCTACTCCTGCTCCTAGTTCTTTATGTTCTAATTTACACTCAAAAGCTTTACAACTCACTTCTGTTTCTGAACCAAAACCATGGATTTGTAATCCCGTTAAGGAAAGTTGGGACCCAAACACTCTCCACATCTACTGGAGTCATCGCGATTGAAGAATTTAAGTCGCACAAGTTCTTTCCCTTTCTGAGGTGGGGGAACCTCTGATCGAAATGACATTCATTGACTCCAAAAAGCATGTTAACAGAAAGGCATCCCAGCCCCCTCCCCGCAACCCTGCTCCCTCAGAGCAGGCTTGATTGACAAATGGATATCAGGTTAAAGGATACAAACTCCAGCTTTAACCAAATGCCCACAGCCAGCTGAACCTCATTAATAGCTCTCTACAGCTGTCACATTGGGATCAAAGAACACCTTTAAAAGACTCACAAAGCCATCCCATCAGCCTATGCGAGTGCTAATGCTTAATGGATTGGAATCCTGTCCCATTGAAAAGATGCCTCATGTTTGGGACTGAGAATTAAAAGTGTCAAATAACTGATGACATGTATCTCTGTGAAGTAGAATAGTCTTAAATCAAGCACCACTTTGTTATCGACGCGAACAATCATTCATTGATACTGAACAGTTGGGGACAGCCTGAGAACTCAATATCATTTAATTCTAAAGAAGTATATAAGAAATGCTCACCAACTTTTAGATGGTGCCAGCTCTTTCATTTTGCAAATGATGATTTATAACGTTTATGATGTTCTTGGTGGATTTGGAGAGGAGTTGGAGGGGGGGTGAATCTGAGAAGATAGATTGATTACCTCCAGTCTGTCATCGCAGGACAAACCTGCAAGTGATCAGAATGATAATAAGCAAGAGGCAAGGAATAGTCAATAATACCAGATTAATGGAAAAATGCCTGTTCTCAACTTTCTCAAATTGTCTAAAAATCGTATTCTCTGCTTTCATGCCCTGTGACAACCGAGTATGAGGTTATAAGTATATATGGAGCCTATTCCATTGTGTCATGGTTATAACACATGAATAATATTTTGTCTCTGATAATTATAGCCACTCTGATGCCCATTGTTAAAATAGAACCACTCAGCCTTTGTTGGAATAAAGTAGTCAATTTATGGGCTCTGAGCCAATAGTTCACACAGCCTCCAGCCACAGAAAGTGCTCTTTCTATTTATACGTTGCTGGGTATCACTTACCTCACTGTTCTGAATGTGCCTACAGCTTGTTTATCCCAGCAGGAGGCAGGAACATCAGAGAAATAAAAATAAATGCGGTAAATTTGTGTTTCTACGTGGTTCAACTTGACAGAAAAGAATCAAATGCTTTTTAAACTGAGTGTGATGGAAGACTAACCAGTTAATGCTCAATTCAGATCTCCTATTTGCATGTGTTAAGCTTGCGGCCTTGAAGAGAAAAATGGGGAGATTCACAGCAAATTTCTGCCGTGTAGGTGGTCATTGCAGTCAGAGTACCTGAACAAAGGGAGTTACATAAGAGAAATGTAAGGAGCATTTCACAGAACATTTAACTGGATCTTCAAAAGGATCTTCCTTATCGAGAATGTAATTGGGAAAGGTTGATAGCAGTGTCTGCTTTGAGCCAGAAAAGTGAATAGAGTCATAGAGTCATTGAGATGTACAGCAGGGAAACAGGCCCTTCGGTCCAACTTGCCCATGCCGACCAGATATCCCAACCCAATCTACTCCCACCTGCCAGCACCCAGTCCATATCCCTCTAAACCCTTCCTATTCATATACCAACCAGATGCTTTTTAAATGTTGCAATTGCACCAACCTCCACCACTTCCTCTGGCAGCTCATTCCATATATGTACCACCCTCTGCATGAAAACGTTGCTCCTTAGGTTTCTTTTATACCTTTCCCCTACCCCACTGTGGGGTGGCACGGTGGCTCAGTGGTTAGCACTGCTGCCTCACAGCTCCAGGGACCTGCGTTCAATTCCCACCTCGGGCGACTGTCTGTGTGGAGCTTGCACATTCTCCCCGTGTCTGCGTGGGTTTCCTCCGGGTGCTCCGGTTACCTCCCACAATCCAAAGATGTGCAGGTCAGGTGAACTGGCGATGCTAAATTGCCCACAGTATTGGGTGCATTAGTCAGGGGTAAATGTAGGGGACTAGGTCTGGGTGGGTTGCACTTCGGAGGTCAGTGTGGACTTGTTGGGCCGAAGGGTCTGTTTCCATACTGTGGGAAATCTAATCTAATCGAATCAAACCATCCTCTGGAGTTAAGCACATTCTCCAAACCAACCATTTTCAACTCAGTGAAGAAAGATTGATGCATTGCTAACTGTGGGGTTTCACCAGACACAGAAGGTTCTGCAGTCAGTCTTAAAGAATGTTGGAGAAACTCAGCAGATCTGGAGAGAGAAACAGATTTAATGCTTCAGGTCTGGTTTGACTCTTGTTCCTTTGCTGTTGTCAGGTCAAAATCCTGGAACTCCCCTCCGAACAATACTGAGGAATATCTACACTTTGGACTGTGGAGGTTCAAGAAGCTAGCTCACCATCACCTCAAGGACAATTAGGGATGGGTAATACATGCAAATAAACAATTTTTACTGTGGACAGATAAAATAAAGCTCTTCAGAAGCATTGTAAAGGACATGAAACATTAAAATACTCAAAATGCTGCCAGACGCCTCAGGCGACTGACTGTGTGGAGTTTACTCATTCTCCCCGTGTCTGCGTGGGTTTCCTCCGGGTGCTCCGGTTTCCTCCCACAGTCCAAAAATGTGCAGGTCAGGTGAATTGGCCATGCTAAATTGCCCGTAGTGTTAGGTGAAGGAGTAAATGTAAAGGAATAGGTCTGGGTGGGTTGCGCTTCGGCGGGTTGGTGTGGACTTGTTGGGCCGAAGGGCCTGTTTCCACACTGTAAGTAATCTAACCTAATTTAATCTAAACTGTTCAGTTTATTCAGTATTGTCTGTGCTTGGTTCAGATTTCCAGCATTCCGTGCTATTTTGCTTTTATTTGGGGTTCTGCTATCTCTTAGTTATCAACATCATTCCCGTTTTCACTTTTGGAACTTCCGTTCACTTTGGTTCTGTGTGAGTGGGATTCAATCTCAAGCAGCTACCCGGGAGTCTGCAGTGAGGAACCTGGCAGCAAATTGCATGGAAATATTCTATACAACAAGACACACACTCTCAGAAACCCAATAAAGGCACTGGCCCTAACAGCCTGGCTGAATTAATTCGAAAAAGACAAAAAAAACTGCAGATGCTGGAAGCCAAGGTAGACAGGCAGGAGGCTGGAAGAACACAGCAAGGCAGGCAGCATCAGGAGACAGGCAGGAGGCTGGGGGAACACACCAAGCCAGGCAGCATCAGGAGGGACAGGCAGGAGGCTGGAAGAACACAGCAAGGCAGGCAGCATCAGGAGACAGGCAGGAGGCTGGGGGAACACACCAAGCCAGGCAGCATCAGGAGGGACAGGCAGGAGGCTGGAAGAACACAGCAAGCCAGGCAGCATCAGGAGGGACAGGCAGGAGGCTGGAAGAACACAGCAAGCCAGGCAGCATCAGGAGGGACAGGCAGGAGGCTGGAAGAACACAGCAAGACAGGCAGCATCAGGAGGCGGAGAAGTCGACATTTCTGGTGTAACCCTTCTTCAGGACCTTGGGTGACACCCAAACATCAACTTCTCCACCTTCTAATGCTGCCTGAATTGATTCTAAAGCCTGCCAATGTTTTCCTGTCATATGGACTTTAGGTTGATGGCAAGTCATCCTTGAAAAGTGATCTGACACTCCTGAGTCCTTTGTACTGTCTTCTCAGACAGCAGCATATTCAACATGCCTCTGTATATTTAAGCCTGGTTTGGTCAGTACCGTGCTCAGTCTGAGTCCCTGGTCCGACTCGAGGGCTTGCAAACAAAATTAAAGGTTGGGACTCCCATACAGTATCGGGGGAGGGTCAGGAGCACCAATGTTGGCTGAGATGTTAAACCAAGGCCTCACCAGCTTCTCAGGTAAACATAGGAAATCCGCATCTCACTATTCTGAAGAAGAGCTGGAAGATTATCCTGGCGTCCTGACCAATGTTTATTGGTCCATCAACGTTCCAACAGTAGTTCACCTGCATTAACATATTGCTTTTGCTGCACATAAAATTAGCTGCTGTGTTTCCTACTTAGCGCAGTGACTACGCCTCATAAAATACTTTATTGCCTATAAGATGCTTTGAGATGTCTGATGGTTGGGAACGTTCTATGTTAATGCAAGTCTTTCCTTCTTGATGGTGGGCTAATGTCCCAAGACATTTCACAAGAGTTTCAACAAATATAACTTCACGTTGAATGATTGTTTGTTTTTTAAAAAAGAAGCATCTTAAAAGAGGAAAGAATCGCAAAGGATTCCAGGGAGTGGTAAGAACGGCACAGCTCCAGGCATCGGCAGCTAAGGATTGAAATCAGACAGACTCAAGTGGACAAATATAGGAGCGTACCAAGATCTCAGAGGACATCACTGTGTTAATTAACTGTCATGATTCGGAGATGCCGGTGTTGGACTGGGGTGTACAAAGTTAAAAATCACACAACACCAGGTTATAGTCCAACAGGTTTAATTGGAAGCACACTAGCTTTCGGAGCGACAATCACTGATGAAGGAGCGTCACTCCGAAAGCTAGTGTGCTTCCAATTAAACCTGTTGGACTATAACCTGGTGTTGTGTGATTTTTAACTTAATTAACTGTAACAGTCTTCAGATCTGACAGTGATCATAGAATGAGCAATGGTCATTCTGCTGAACCAGAACAAAGATGCATGACATGAGGCATTAAGCTGTTAGCATGTAATACAGGCTGTGAGACAATTTCGATGACCTGATTGCAATGACCAAGAACAAGGTGTCACATGAAATGTCCAGAACACAGCGAGAGGCCACCGATTTCTCATGTGCTTTACTTTGTGTTAAAAAATTCTCAGCAGACTTTTCCTTCAACAGAGTTGAAAAGTGTGGTGCTGGAAAAGGTCAGGAAGAATCTGAGGAGCAGGAGAATTGACGCTTCGAATATAAGCCCTTTATCAGGAATGGCAGAAGCCTTCCTGCTTCTTGGATGTTGCCTGACCTGCTGTGTTTTTCCAGGGCTGCACTTTTGGACTCTGACTCTCCAGCATCTGCAGTCTTCAGTTTCTTCTAGTCGCTGTTACCATCAACAGAACCTTCCCAACCCATATCCTCTATCATCCAGGAAGACAATGACAGTAGATACATGGGAACACCATCAACTGCAAGTTTCCCTCCAAGTCACCCACCATCCTCACGTGGAAATACGTCACTGTTCCTTCAGTGGTTGCTAGATCAAAGTCCTGGAATTCCCCTCCTAACAGTATTGAGTAATACCCATGTCTATGGACTGCAGAGGTCACCTGCATCTTCTCAAGGGCAATTAGCAATGGATAATAAATGTGGGCTTATAAACAACACTTACATCCAGTGAATAGATAAAAGAACGATTGCAAACAGAATTACCATCACTGTAACCTCCTTGACATGAGCATACTTGGTGGCTTCTTCTCAGCTTTCCCAGCAATACTATCCCTCCAACCGCAGACTTCAACCTTAGCCTCTCAGAAAATCACTGCTCACTTCTCCTCCAGATGCATTACCTCTTACCACAGACCTTCAACATTTCAGAAAGCAAGATAGACAAGAGTCAGTCGACAGTCCCCAGCGTCTAAAAGATCGAGAATGAGGTGGGCCGTGTGGTTCTGAATTAGCCTGAGAGAGAGATATAGAGAGCAATGACAGCAGCTTCCTAAAGAGCAGAGCAGAGCAGAGCTGTGTGAGAAGGGCAGCAGTAATGGCGGGAGATGGGATCTGACAGTCACCGTCCCCATCAACCTGCCAGAGCCAAAGGGCAATCTCACAGAAAACCGGCGGGTGGTTGGTAGATTTCTCTTGTGTGTCACTTGCAAATGGCCAAGTGGTTAAATCAGGAGACATTATTAAAACAGAAAAGTACAATTCACTTTTAAAATGTTTAACATTCAAATTAATTAATTCAATGGAATGGAAGTGGCAAGACAGGCGACGTGCTGTTGCTGAAAACAACCAGTGCTGGAGATCACAGTGGGTCAGGCCGTATCCATGGAGACTGAGCAAGCGAACGTCTCCAGTCTAGACGATGCTTCATCAGAGCTGATGAAGTGTGGAGGGGACAGCATTTATGTTATCACTTGGGCAGGGTGCCAATGAAGATAAGATGTTGTAAGTTCAAATTAAGTGATTGGAATGTGAGAATGGCAGAACAATGGTGTGTCTCCAAACAGACTTGAAAGGATAGTAAGTTGGGTGGGAGGATGGGAGAGCGTGATAACAAGCTAAATGAAAGGGAAGAAATGTTCACAATTTAAAGGTTTTGACCTCAATGTTAAGTCCAGAAGGCTATCAAGTGCCTAGTCTGAAGATGAGATGTTGCACTTCCTGTTTGTGTTTCACTGGAACACTGCAGCATGTTGAGGACTAGATACGTGGGCAGGATGCTGTGTTAAAATGACCAGCCACATGAAGGTCAGGGTAATGCTTGCACACAGACCAGAGCTGTCCTACAAAGTGGTCACTCAGCCTGTGTTTGGTTTCTCCAATGTAGAAACTTGGAAAGATTGTTTCGTCCTTTGGATGGTGAGCAGGGAGGAGGGGAAGGGGGAGGTGTGGCAACTTCTGCGGTTACATGGGAAGCTGCTGTGGAGAGCACAGTGGTGTTGGTGGTTGTGGAATGGATTAGAATGCTCCAGAAGGAAAGGCAGACAAGGGGAGTGAGGGGAAGATGTGTTTGATGGTGGCTGGAGTTGTCTGAAAAGGGAGAGAATGATCCTTTGAATGCGGAAGCTGCTGGGATGAAAAGTGAGGACAAGGGGGACCCGATCACGCTGCTGTGAGGAATGGGAAGGGGCAAGGGCGGACACACGGGTGATAGGTCAGATACAATTGAGGGCCCTGTCAATCACAGTGGGTGGGAAACAATGGCCATGGAAGAAGGAAACCAGTCAGCAGCACTGTTTTGGAAGGTGACATCATCCGAACAGACGCAACGTAGGTGAAGAAACTGGGAGAATGGGATGGAGTCCTTGCAGATCGTGGGGTGTGAAGAGCTGAAGTAAAGGTAGCTATGGGAGTCAATGACTCTAGAGGAGGGCAATAGACAATTTATTGCCCAAAATGGAAACAGAGAAAGGAAGGGAAGTGTCGGAAATAGACAATGCGAAAATTATAGAGGAGTGGAAATTGGAGGCAAAGTTTTCAAAGTTCTGGCCGGACCATGAAGTAGCACCAAAGCAGTCATCGATGCACTGAGAAAAGAGTTGTGGGAGGGGGCCAGTATAAGACTGGAACAAGGACTGCTCCACATACCCCATAAAGAGGCAGGGCATCATGGGACCCATGCAGATGCACTTAGCCCCTCCTTTGACTTGGCAGAAGTGCAATGAATTAATGGAGAAATTGTTCAGCAAAGTGAAGGAGGGTGGTGGTGGATGGGGATTGTTCAGGCCACTGGGTCAAGGAAGAGGCCGAATGGGTTGGGGGAGAGCCCTCCAGTAAAGGCTGGACAGAGCATGCTGCATTGTCCTGGCATGCTGTTGCTTGCACAACTGGAGCAGGCAATAAGGCAATGAACCGGAGGCTGAGAAGCTGGAGGATGGGAGCAGTTTTTCAAGGATGAGGACAGTCAGGACACTGGGGACGAGTAAGTTTTTCTTGCAGATGACAGAGCTCAGCTGCATCGGACACTATGATACAGACAGGACCTGACTGACTCCAGTTCTGGAAGGTGAGAGCTGGATGCAGACAGCTGTTATGGAGAGTCCAGACCAAGATTCTGACATCTGTTTTACAGAGTGGAGGCGAACAGCAGCCTGTGTTGAATTTCTTTGTGCTCATTTTGCTGGTTGACAAACAATCTCATGGTTAGACCTCTGTGAATTGCTTGCCTGTATGTGTTCCCCTACTGGATGATGACAAGATATGGGTGATAACTGTGTACTGGGGATAGAATAGTGGGGACACAGAGAGAGTGAGCAGGTGTGATGTTCCTACGGACAGGTAAAGGTTGTGGCCTGGTGACTAAACTACAACTGGAGGGAGAGAGTGTGAGAGAGAGACAGAGAGAGAGAGAGACAGAGAGAGAGAGAGAGACAGAGAGAGAGAGACAGAGAGGAAACATGACTGTGCATGTGAGGAGGAAGAGTTTGCCATGTCAGCTATGCACCAAGAGCAGTCTGACTTTGTGGCTGCTGTTCCATTTCATTACCAATCAGGGGCACTGTCCAATTTTCAATGTTTGTCTGGGTGCACTGTAGCCTCCCAAAATGGCATGGGTGTAAGGCATGCAGTGGATATCCGCTGAGCGGTGAGTTGTTCTGGGGATGGTGTGTGGTGAGATGGAGCTCGAATTTGATGTGAGAATTGCCTTAGGTAGTTAATGAGGCACGTTTGTGAGAAATGTTGCTGAACCTCGTGGCAAACATCCCTCCAACATTATTCAACGCAACTCTCTTTGAGCCAAAAACCACATGATTCATCCCATACCCCCCAAAAAATGAAAATGCAGGGATATGACAGTTAATGGAATTGGAAATGCAGCTCTTTAACTGAATGAGTTATATCCCTGCTGTGCTCCCCACTTTTTTCTCATTTACTATCCCATCTGACCAGCTTTTTGATGGGACAGTAGCCTTCCCTGTGCGGCATAATGCATTTTATCTGAGTTTTCGATGCCTGACAGGTTAACTGTGGTGAAATGTCTGCACTAGAAATTCCCCAATGCTTCAGAAACTCTGTAACACAATGTCTGTTGCAATAATATTCCTGCAATGCAAGTCCCCACTGCATAAATGACGTGATGGGAGGCACAGTGATATAATTATGAGCAATTCTTTTCACGAATCTTATGAAGTGCTTGAAAGACAGTCTCCAATCTGTGCTTTAAACCCAGTGCTGTTTGTTACAGCAATAGAGTTGATATTCTAATTTGAAGCTTACAAAGTTGCAGAGCTGACCTTTAACGTAACGAAGGCAGATAAACCTTTCCATTAATACAAATCCACTCTGTCAGTCCTGCCTAAGCTTCATATAAAACATTTATGCTTTAAGGGTGCATTCCAAGAACCTTGGATAATTAGATCTTATTTTTAACATGCTCCCAGGGAATTGTCACTAATAAATTCATCTACGTTTCCTTTAAAAAGGTGACACGCTATCCAATTTATGGAAAATTCCAGATTGCAAATGTCAGGGTAGGTGGCAGCTCTTAAGCAGCTGGCTTTTTTTTCAGGTCATTTATTCAGTTCTCTGCTTCAGTTAGAAATTTGTTTTAAATATAAATGATTCCGTCAGCAACCACTCAGAAGAAGCCGTGGTGTTGATTCAAAGGGGATTAAAAAATTGAGCAATCTGTGAAAACATCAGCCACAAGATGACAGTGTGACCTAGGTGTGCCCCCCAGCAACAATGACAGCAGTCACAAATCTACAATGTGCTTTCTCTCCCCGCTCCCCCACCTCCAGAGCTATTTCTATCATTCATGCCACACATCTCACGTCTAATCAGCTTGAGCAGTAGCTGAAGGGACACGTAAAAGTCCAGAAGGAAACCAATTGCTGCAAGCACAAATGTAATAGCCACCAGTGCGTGGCATAACAGCATCATTTCATGTCAACTTAGCTCAGTTAGTGACAATCTCAACTCTGAGTCAGAAGGTTGTGAGTTCAAATTCTGAATCTGAAGTTTGATTTGAGAATCAAAGTAGACATTCCAGTAAGTGCTGAGGGAATGATATATTGTTCACACATGACAAGCATTGGCATTTTGTGCTAACAGTTGGCACTTTGGGGAGCATGGTTAGTGTGTTAATATTTGCCGACAAAATCAGCAGAGGGTCACCCACCACTGCCAGTCAACCTGTTGTTTGTTAACTATACTGTGAAACGTTTCAGGATAAAGACGAAGAGTTCTGGAGAGAGACAGCTGGCAGCATGCGTGGAGAGAAAACAGAATTAATCTCTCGAGTCCAGTGGTTCAAAGTAGGGTCCTGCTGAGTTTCTCCAGCACTCTCTGATTTTGTTTAATATTTCCAGCATCTGCAATTCTTTGCGTGTTCTTCAAGCATTTTGGGATGCTTGATTTGTTGAAGGGATACTACATGAATGCAAGTTGTTGTCATCAGGTGAGAGGGTAATTACAGTATAGGATGGGCCAAATGGCCTAGCTTTGTTCCTATTTTCCTACATGTCAATGTTTCTAAATTGTTATATAGTAAGGGAATCCTTGTGGTACAGGATGAGGCTATTCACCTCATTGTTGTAGATGTGAAGAAGTAGGAATGATTAATAGATTGAACTGGATGAGTAGAGACAAAAAAATCTAACGTTTCAGAAGTTTACTATTCACTCATGGGCTGTGGGCATCGCTGGCTGGGCCAACATTTATTGCCAATCCCCATTTGCCCTTGAGAACGTGGTGGTGGGCTGCCTTCTTGATCTGCTGCAGTCCATGTGCTGCCTTTAGGGAGGGACCCAGTGACAGTGAAGGATCAGCAACACATTTCCAAGTCAGGAGTGGCTTGAAGGGAGCTTCCACATGGTAGCGTTTCCATGAGTATGCTGCTCCTGTCCTTCTGGATGGCAATGGTCATGGGTTTGGAACATGCTGCGTAAGGATCTTCTGCAGTGTATGTTGTAGGTAGTGCACACTGCTGCTACTGAGTGTCTGTGGTGGAGGGAATGGATGCTTGTGGATGTCGTGCCAATCAAGCAAGGTGGTGTCAAGCTTTTTGACTGTTATTGGAGCTGCACCATCAAGCAAGTAGAGAGTATTCCATCACACTTCTGATTTGTGCTTGTAGACGATGGGCAGATTTGCAGGAGAAGACTACCTGTGTAACAAGATGGGGTCGGTGAGTGGAGAATGTTTCTATGCTATTGTCTGACTTACAGCTGGTCAGTGGGACTCAAATGCCTTTGCCAGCTGGTTGGGAGTGAGAACATTGGGGCAAATGGATCATTGGGCACTGATGCACTGAACACAGTGCTGATTGGTCACTTATTGGTAGCCACAAACAAGACAGAGTAGTAGACTCAGTTCAAAGCTTCTTCAGTTTCTTTCTGGAGTAAGTTTATAAAGATAGTGCCATGCAGATGTTATTAACCCAAACGCAAAAGTCAAAGAAAATTTCAACTTCCAATAATCGGGACATCAGCCATTTTGAAAACCTTTGTGTTTAATCCAGCATCCTGACTTGTAAGATGCTGAATACAAGCAAAGTTCCCTCAGTGGCTCAGTGAGTAGACACATACTGCTTGTGGAAACACAATGTTCCAGATAAGGCAAGTTTCAGAAAGCTGTACTACAAACAGTGAATCCCTGAAACACTCGGTGAGTCAGAATGAATCTATGGACAGAGGATGATCTTTATGTTTTCAAAAAGGTGAGAACCTAATACATTAACTTTACCTTCCTTCACTCCATGGATGCTAGAATCTTCTGTTTATATTCCAGAATGTCCCCAGTTTAAATCGTAGACCATATTTTTTGATAGATCTCAAATGGGACAGCTGTCAGGTCACGCAGTAGGCCTGAGCAGGTGAGGTCCTACTGACATAATGCTTCCTTTCCCTACCTCAGGGTTCAAAGTACTGGGTTCAAGTCTCATTGTGCTGTGGAGGTGTACCGTCCTATATCTGAGCACCTTGATTTAAAACCAATTTCAAGCCCCACCTCAAGGGTTGATAACCGTGGAAGTATATCATAGCAAGTTGGTTAAAAATAATTTGTTTAGATCTCAGTAGCTGTGGTCTTAAGAGAGAAAACTCAGCTGTGACATCTGTTTCTGATCACTGTCCAGTGATTTCCAATAAAAAGCACATGCATGTAGCTCTCCCGGAAAACAACAGGATTGGGCTCAGTTTTGGTGTCACGTTTACACTGACAAAGAGTGATTAACTGTGTGAACTATACAGAGATATAGACAACTGAAGTGTTTTACCTTGCATTAATCCAGATAGCTTGTTGGTGGAACATACTACCACACAGCCAATCATCCCTCAGTCTAACATTTACATAATAATTGCATTTATACATGTTTGTCATGCTCACCAGATACTGCAAAGTACTTGGAGAAAGTGAGGACTGCAGATACATGGAGATCAGAGTCAAGAGAGTGGTGCTGGAAAAGCACAGCAGGTCAACTATCCCCTTGGCTCACAAGCCTCATTCCTGTTGAAGGGCTCTTGCCCGAAACATTTACTCTCCTGCTCCTCAGATGCTGCCTGACCTGCTGTGCTTTTCCAGCACCACACTCTCGACTGCAAAGTACTTTACGGACTACTTCAAGGGTAGTCCCCAGTCTAATGCAAACAACATGGCAGCCAATTTGCGTACAACAATCCTTCACAAACAGCAATATGCCATTGACCAGTTAATCTGTCTTTGTGATGTTGATTGAGGGAATATTATCCTGGACACCAGAGCAAAATCCCCCACAACTCTTCTTCCAAATATTGCCAATGAATCAGTGCTAGACTCAAGTGGTGCACACACCACCACACGCCATTTTTGTGCCTAGTGTGACTTGAACTCGGGATCTTAAGTCAGTGTAAAACAAAGAACTGCAGATATTAGAAATCTGAAACAAAAACAGAAATAGCTGGAGAAACTCAGCAGGTCCGGCAGCATCTGTGGAGACAAAACAGAGTTAATGTTTCATGTCCAATATTCTGATGAAGGGCTATTAACTTGAAACATTACCTCCTTATGTTAAAGGTAAGACTGAGTCACATCTGAGAGCTTTTCCCCCTTTTTTTATATTTCTACTATTTATTTATGAATATATTTCCTAACTCAATAACTGGCCCAGTTTCAGTAAGTTGTCCTTTATATCTGCTCAAGTGAAAACTAGATGACTGCATATAATTAAAAACAATTGGTACAAAATTAACAGAACCCAACAATGAAGAGAAAAGGCATAACCTTAGAACTGCGACAAGAATGCAGTAAGAAGGCCTCGCCAGCTCACGATAGAAAGCTTATATCTTTGTTCAAAATGTCTGCAATTCCCCAATTAAAGCAACAGTCAAGATTACGGAGAAAACAAAAAGGGAAAAATGATGTAAGGTACTCAGTTTTATATATGTCACTGAAGGATTACAACACATGTAATATACTCTTTGATCAGATGATTCCATTAAAACCCAGGTAATCCTGGATCAGAGAAGGAACAACAGTAATCAACAGAAACACTGTGTAATGCTGGTGCCTAACCCATCATGTTACCTAAAAGCAATGGATTTTCTTCTAGTAATCTCATTATTTTGCTTGGTTGCAATTAATAACATTTCAGATGTTAGTCATTGCAAAACCTTGATATATTGTATTAAAAAATCCTTTGACTTGACTAAAACTACAAGGAAATTTGTGACCTCCAGTTTGGCATGGTTCGACAGCTAAAAGCACTATGTAGTTTAATACAGAAATACAATGTTACATCTTTACCTCACCAATAGCAATTAGATAATTTAACAGTATATTTTTGGTGTCATTGGGTTAATGGGGAAATATTAGCAGGACATAATGAGGAGAAACCCCTTTTCTTCCTTCAATCTTTGGTTTCTTTAATGTCTATCACTGAATCATCAGCTGCAGATTTGGTTTTAACGATAAGATAGAAGACCATTGTGCATAAGAAATTAAGATAAAATAAAATAAACCAAACTATTTACATACAACACAGTTGGAAAAATGTCAAAACACACAGTTAGATACAATCCCAAGTATCTCAACACCATCTCTTTATGGACTCAAATACCAGAGTTTGTTATCCTATCATATCTATAGGTTCAATTTAGTCCATTCTTCCAATTGTTACTGTTGAGCATTTGATAGCCTTTTTCTTGATTAGTTATGTGATTGAGCCTAATCTTTCTTAGCTTCAAATGATCCTTTCAGGGTTGTAACCAAACACTTCTGTTCTGGAACTTTCAACCTAAAAATCCTTACCCTAACTAAAAGCCCCTGGGGGCAGCACGGTGACACAGTGGTTAGCACTGCTTCCTCACAGTGCCAGGGACCCAGGTTCGCTTCCACCCTCAGGTGATTGTCTGTAGAGTTTGCATGTTCTCCACATGTCTGTGTGGGTTTTGGTGCTCCAGTTTCTTTCCACAGTCCAAAGGATGTACAGGTTAGGTGTATTGACCGTGTTAAAAATTGCTCTGTTGTGTGCAGGCATGTGTAGGATTAGGTTAGCCATAGTAAAAACCCATGTGCGGTTACAGGGATGGGTTTGTGGGTCTGGGAAGGATGCTCTTTGGAGGGTCAATGCAGAGTCAATACACCAAAATGGCCTCTTTTTGCCCTGTATTGATTCTTTGATTCATTGAGGTAACCCATTGTCTAACAGTTCTGAATGAACTCCTTCCCTAAGATCAAGTCATTTCTTACATCAAATTTTAACCAGGAGAAATAGAACCAAGAGCATTCCAAGCTATGAATTTTCCCTTTAGTTAAAAAAAAATCATCTGCTGATCCTTCTAAATGAAAAGCAAGCTAATCCCTTTCCATGTTTAGTCTGTCCAATTATAAAACTCTTACAATGCAAACAATTTCCCATTATCACTCCTGGGCTCTTTCTCTCATTCATGCTGGTTTAAAAAAACATGGCTCCAAAAATACTGCCAAACTAATCATTAAGACTCCTCAAACCCACAGAACAGAATCCACACATCACCTGCTCAAAATAGGAACTCTAAAATAAATTGTATTTATGTAATTATGAGCCGCACACCTTACTTCACAATGTTAACGGTTGCAAATCACAACCTTGACCTTGTCTTTGCTTCAATAGAAGCCATGTTTCCATTTTGATCATAAAAGCCAGGTGGCAAGTTCCAATCATCTTTTATTTCTGTTTGACTAATTCATTTCGATCTCTCTCCTCTGAAGGGAAACTTGGCATGAATCTGAGCACAAAGCTTAAAATTGTCCAGGTTTTGCAATTCAAGCTGATGGTCTTGGATTTGTTCCAAAATGTTAACACTGTCTTCCCTCTCCACTGATGCTGCCAGACCTGTTGCACTTCTCTAGCATTCTCTGGGCTTGTTTCAGATTCCTAGCATTAAATTTTTTGCCTTTGTTAGATTTGTATTTCCATTTTGTATTTGCTGCAATGATTATGTGAAATACATGAACTATATCACTGCATAATAAGGTGAAGAAACAAGATTTGAATACTTACTTTACTAGGGTCACTAGCTTAACACTTTTAACACCCTGCAGACATGTGCATTCCCATAGGAATAAGAGGAAGTATCAGAATCAGGGATGCTTTGGTGGCTCAGCATTTACCTGACTCCTCAGAAGGTATGAACATGGAAGAAAACAATTTATTCGCAAAGGAAACCACACTTGAAATAGGTTTGATCAGAGGCAAGATTTGACCAATCACTGAACTTCAGGAGGAGTGAATGTAGGTTAAAAGAGAGAACATTTAATGGGACTGTCACATTAGATTGAAACTGTTCACGAAAGAGAAAAATACTCGAGTCAAAGGCACAGACAGACGTTTCTGTGGCTAACAGCGAAAAATCAGAATGGTGTGTTGTCTCCCTGGTGCCAGGATCAAGGATGTCTCAGAGAGGGTGCAGAATGTTCTCAAGGGGGAGAGGGGCCAACAGGAGGTCATTGCACACATTGGAGCTAACGACATAGGAAGGGAAAAGGATGATATTCTGAATGGAGAATAAAGAAAGGCAGGAATTTAAATAGGAGGTCCTCGAGAGTAGTAATATCTGGATTACTCCCGGTGCTACAAGATAGTGAGGGTAGGAATAGGAGGATAGAGCAGATGAATGGCTGAGGAGCCAGTGTGTGGGAGAAGGATTCACATTTTTGGATCATTGGAATCTCTTCTGGGGTAGAAGTGACCTGTACAAGAAGGACGGATTGCACTAGAATTAGATGGGGACTAATATATTGGCAGGGAGATTTGCTAGAGCTGCTCGAGAGGATTTAAACTAGTAAGGTGGGTTGAGGGAGGTGGTGGAGGGAGAGGATGTTGGGACCCCAGAAGGTAGTGAGGAAAGAGATGAATCTGAGACTGGTACAGCTGAGAAAAGAAGTGAGTCAAACTGTCAGGGCAGGTAAGGACAAAGCAGAGAACAAGGGAGGACTGATAAATTAAACTGCATTTATTTCAATACAAGGGGCCTAACAGGGAAGGCAGATGAACTCAGGGCATGGTTAGGAACATGGGACTGGGATATCATAGCAATTACAGAAACATGGCTCAGGGATGGACAGAACCCGCAGCTTAATGTTCCAGGATACAAATGCTACAGGAAGGATAGAAAGGGAGGCAAGAGAGGAGAGAGAGTGGCGTTTTTGGATAAGGGATAGCATTACAGATATACTTAGGGAGGATATTCCCAGAAATACATCCAGGGAAGTTATTTAGGTGGAACTGAGAAATAAGAAAGGGACGATCGCCTTGTTAGGATTGTATTATAGATCACCAAATAATAGTCAGTGGGAAATTGAGAAACAAATTTGTAAGGAGATCTCAGTTATCTGTAAGAGTAATAGGGTGGTCGGGGATTTTAACTTTCCAAACATAGACTGGGACTGCCATAGTGTTAAGGGTTTAGATGGAGAGGAATTTGTTAAGTGTGTACAATAAAGTTTTCTGATTCAGTATGTGGATGTACCTACAAGAGAAGGTGCAAAACCTGACCTACTCTTGGGAAATAAAGCAAGGCAAGTGACTGAGGTGTCAGTGGGGGAGCACTTTGGGGCCAGTGACCATAATTCTATTCGTTTTAAAATAGTGATGGAAAAAGATAGTTGAAGTTCAAAATTGGAGGATGACTAATTTTGATGGTATCAGGCAAGAACTTTCAAAAGCTAATTGGGGCAGATGTTCACAGATAAAGGGACGACTGGAAAATGGGAAGCCTTCAGAAATGAGATAACGAGAGTCCAGAGAAAGTATATTCCTGTTAGGGTGAAAGGAAAGGCTGGTAGGTATCGGAAATGTTGGATGACTAAAGAAATTGAAGGTTTAGTTAAGAAGAAGAAGGAAGCCTATGTCATATATAGACAGGATAGATCGAGTAAATCCTTAGAAGAGTATAAAGGCAGTAGGAGTATATTTAAGAGGGAAATCAGGAGGGCAAAAAGACGACATGAGATAGTTTGGCAAATAGGGTTAAGGAGAATCCAAAGGGTTTTTACAAATACATTAAGGACAAAAGGGTAACTAGGGAGAGAATAGGGACCTCAAAGAACAGCAAGGCAGCCTATGTGTGGAGCCATAGGAGATGGGGCAGATACTAAACAAGTATTTTGCATCAATTTACTGCGGAGAAGGACATGGAAGATATAAAATGTGGGGAAATAGATGGTGATATCTTGAAAAATGTCCATATTACAGGGGAGGAGGTGCTGGATGTCTTGAAACGCATAAAGGTAGATAAATCCCCAGGACCTGATCAGGTGTACCCTCGAACTCTTGGGAAGCTAGAGAAGTGATTGCTGGGCCTCTTGCTGAGATATTTGTATCATTGATAGTCACAGGTGAGGTGCCGGAAAACTGGAGGTTGGCTATTGTGGTGCTACTATTTAAGAAAAGTGGTAAGGAAAAGACAGGATACTATAGACCAGTGAACCTAATGTCAGTGGTGGGCAATTTGTTGGAGGGAGTCCTGAGGGACAGGATGTACATGTATTTGGAAAGGCAAGGACTGATTAAGGATAGTCAACATGGCGTTGTGCGTTGGAAATCATGTCTCGCAAACTTGATTGAGTTTTTTGAATAAGTAACAAAGAGGATTGATGAGGGCAGAGCGGTAGACGTGATCTATATGGACTTCAGTTGAATATTGCATGCAATTCTGGTCTCCTTCCTAGCAGAAGGATGTTGTGAAGCTTGAAAGGGTTCAGAAAAGAATTACAAGTATGTTGCCAGGGTTGGAGGTTTTGAGCTATGGGGAGAGGTTGAATAGACTAGGGCTGTTTTCCCTGAAATGTTGGAGGCTGAGGGGTGACTTTATAGAGGTTTATAAAACCATGAGGGGTATGGATAGGGTAAAGAGACAAAGTCTTTTCCCTGGGGTCAGGGAGTCCAGAACTAGAGGGCATAGGTTCAGGGTGAGAGGTGAAAGATATAAAACAGACCTAAAGGACAACTGTTTCATGCAGAGATTGATGTGTGTACGGAATGAGCTGCCAGAGGAAGTGGTGGAGGCTGGACAACTGCAACATTTAAAAGGCATCTGGATGGGTATATGAACAGAAAGGATTTGGAAGGATAAGGGCCAGCTGCTGGCAGGTGGGACTAGATTGGGGTGGGATATCCGGTCAGCACCAATGAGTTGGATTGAAGGGTCTGTTTCTGTGCTGTACATCTCTATGACTCTATAGAATTGAATTGAATTTATTGTCATATGTACCGAGGTTTGTCCTGTGAGCAATACAGACAGATCACAGAGTTAAGTTGCATAGATAAGTAAACAATAGGTAAACGGCAGCAAAAACAAAAACACAGGTACAGGCGAATGTTAAGAGTTTGTGAGTCCATTCTGTATTTTAACAACAGTAGGATAGAAACTGTTTCGAAACCGGCTGGTGCATGTGTTCAGGCTTCTGTACCTTCTCCCTGATGGTAGAGGTTGTAGAAAAACATTGCCAGGGTGGGATGGATCTTTGAGAATGCTGGCGGCCTTTCCTTGACATCGGGCCTGGTAGATGGATTCTATAGATGGGAGGTTGGCCTTTGTGATTGTCCGGGCCGAGTTCAACACTCTCTGTAACCGTCTCCGATCTTGAATGGTACAGTTGCCATACCAGGTCATGACACATCCAGACAGAATGCTCTCAATGGCGCACCTATAAAAGTTGGTAAAGGTATTCGCCGTCATGCCAAATTTCTTCAGTTGCCTGAGGAAGAAGAGATGTTGTTGGGCCTTTGTAACCAGTGCAGCCACATGAAGAGTCCAAGAAAGCTTGTTGTGGATGACCACTCCCAGAAGCTTGACACTCTCCACTCATTCCACCTCTGTACTATTAATGTGTGGGGGGGGGCATGAGTAACATCCCGCCGAAAGTCAGTAATGAGTTCTTTGGTTTTACCAGCATTGAGAGCTAGGTTGTTCTCAGTGCACCATTTTTCCAGGTCTTCCACTTTTCGTCTGTAGTCTGTTTCATCACCATCTGAGATTCGACCAACTATGGTGGTGTCATCAGTGAACTTGTAAATGACATTATTCTGGTTTTTGGCGACACAATCATGGGTCTACAGTGAGTACTGTAGGGAGCTGAGTATACACCCCTGGGGGGGCTCCAGTATTAGTGGGTATTAGTGAGGATGAAATATTGTCCCCAATCTTCACTGATTGTGGCCTATGGGTCAGAAAACTGAGGATCCAGTTGCAGAGAGTGGTGCTTAGTCCAAGATCACTAAGTTTAGTAATCAGTCTCGAGGGAATAATAGTATTGAAGGCTGAACTGTAGTCAATGAGTAGGATTTTTATGTAGCTATTATTGGTGTCAAGATGTTCTAGGGAGGAGTGAAGGGCAAGTGTTATGGCATCTGACGTAGATCTGTTGGTCCAATAGGCAAATTGGAATGGGTCAAGAGTGGTGGGGAGGCTGGAGTTGGTTAATGCCATGACCAGCCTTTCAATGCACTTCATGACCACCAAAGTTAGAGTCACTGGGCAGTAGAATGAAAAGATACCATAAACCATGAACACAAAAAAAGTCACACAGGATTTTTGAGGGTCAAATCATCCACTGAATGTATCAGACTCTGTAATGGCCAGTCACCAGCTGCATATTTAAAAAATAAAATGCTCACAGTCATAATAAGATTGATGAGAGACTTCAGTAAGGCATTTGACAAGGTTCCCCCTGGGAGACTGATTAGCAAGGTTAGATCTCATGGAATACAGGGAGAACTAGCCATTTGGATACAGAACTGGCTCAAAGGTAGAAGACAGAGGGTGGTGGTGGAGGGTTGTTTTTCAGACTGGAGGCCTGTGACCAGTGGAGTGTCTCAAGGATGGACTACTTTTTGTCATTTACATAAATATTTTGGATGTGAGCACAAGAGGTATACCGAGTAAGTTTGCAGATGACACCAAAATTGGAAGTATAGTGGACAGCAAAGAAGGTTACCTCAGATTACAACAGGATCTGGACCAGATGGGCCAATGGGCTGAGAAGTGGCAGATGGTGTTTAACTCAGATAAATGCGAGGTGCTGCATTTTGGGAAAGCAAATCTTAGCAGGACTTATACACTTAATGGCAAGGTCCTAGGGAGTGTTGCTGAACAAAGAGACCTTGGAGTGCAGGTTCAAAGCTCCTTGAAAGTGGAGTCGCAGGTAGATAGGATAATGAAGGCGGCATTTGGTATGCTTTCCTTTATTGGTCAGAGTATTAAGTACAGGATTTGGGAGCTCATGTTGCGGCTGTACAGGACACTGGTTAGGCCACTGTTGGAATATTGCATGCACTTCTGGTCTCCTTCCTATCAGAAAGATGTTGTGAAACTTGAAAGGGTTCAGAAAAGATTTACAAGGATGTTTCCAGGGTTGGAGGATTTGAGCTACAGGGAGAGACTGAACAGACTGGGGCTGTTTTCCCTGGAGCGACGGAGGCTGAGGGGTGACCTTATAGAGGTTTACAAAATTGTGAGGGGCATGGATAGGATAAATAGGCAAAGTCTTTTCCCTAGGGTCGGGGAGTCCAGAACTAGAGGGCATAGGTTTAGGGTGAGAGGGGAAAGACATAAAAGAGACCTAAGGGGCAACTTTTTCACGCAGAGGGTGGTACGTGTATGGAATGAGCTGCCAGAGGAAGTGGTGGAGACTGGTACAATTGCAACATTTAAGAGGCATTTGGATGGGTATATGAATAGGAAGGGTTTGGAGGGATAAGGACCGGGTGCTGTCAGGTGGGACTAGATTGGGTTGGGATATCTGGTCAGCATGGACGGGTTGGACTGAAGGGTCTGTTTCCATGCTGTACATCTCTATGACTCTATAACTATTAAAGCCTGCTATGAGCTTGCTTTTATGTTTTATTTTTTATTCTAAAAGGGAGGGGATTTATTAGCATTGAATCCGAATGAAAGCACAGTCAAATAACATCCTTTCAAAATATAAGGTCAGAGTAGCTATTCAGCCCCATTGACCCTTCCCCACTATTTTACATCATGGCTGATCATACCCTAAATGCCACTTTTCCATACTATCTCCATATCCCTCAATGTCATTAATTTCCAAAATCCTTTTGATTTTTATGTCAAACCTGCTCAATGACTGCGCTTCCACATCTGCTTGAGGCACAGATTCTGAAGATTCACCACTTTGTGAGTGAAGAAATTCCTTCTCATCTTGGTCTTAAATAGCCTGATTCTTAGACTGACGCTATGCCCCTTGTTTGTGGAGACACCATTCAGGGGAAACATCCCATCTATATCTGCACTATCATTCCCTGAAAGAAATTTGAGAATTTCAATGGAATCACTCCCCATTCTGTGAAATTCTCGGGAGTACAGGCCCAGTTTCCTTAGTCTCTCCTCAAAAGACTCCCAGGAATTCTTCTGGTGAACCTCCATTGCACTCCATCGATGTAAAGTTTTTATCTTTCCTTAGATAAGGAGATCAAATCTATACACAATTCTCCAGGTGAGGTCTCACTAAGGCTTGATACAAACGGAGAAAGACATCTTTACTCCCATTTTCAAGTCCTCTTGAAATGAATGTCAAAATGCTGTTTGCCTTTCTCATTGTTTGCTGCACGCACCTATGTTTATTGAGTTATGGATGAACACAGCCAACTTTGGATGCTCCATTTTCCAATCTCTCACTATTTCAGAAATATTCTGCTTTCCTTTTTTTTCAACCAAGGTGAAAAGCTTCACACTTGTTTTCATTATACTCCATCTGTCATGTTCTAGTCCATTGACCCTGTCTAAATTTGAAGCCTTCTTGCATTCTGCTCACAACTTCCATTCTCACCCAATCTACTGTCAGTAGCCATTTTGGAAATATCACAATTGGTTTCTCACATCCAAATCATTTTGATTTGATTGTGAACAGATGTGGAGCCAGCACCGATCTTAGTGATATTCCATCGGTAACAGCCTGCCGTCCTGACAATAATAATTTAATTTCCACTCTACACTTCCTGCATTTTAACTAATTCTCAATTCTGACTAGTATAAACCCACATTCCCAGTTTCATTTACTAATCTCCTGCATGGGACCTTCTCAGAATTCTCCTGAGAATACAAACACACCACCTCCGCTAGCTCTCTTTTGCACGTGCTGCAAACAACATCCTCAAAAGAATCCAAGAAATTTGTCAAACGTGATTTTCCTTTCATAAATCCACATTGACTCTTCCCAATTTTGCCATTTTCCCCAAATATTCACTTGTACATCCATCATTATTCAGTCTAACATTTTCTCCAATATGGATGTCACGTTAACAGGTCTATAGTTGCTCGTTTGTGCTCTTCCTTCCTTCTTAAATAGCGCGTTAAATTTCCTATCCTCCAGTCCGCAGCAAACTTTTTAGAATATATAGAATTTTGAAAGATAACCATCAATTCATTCACTGTCTCTTGCCATCTTCGTTAATGGTTTGGGTTGAAAATAATTTGATCCAGGCAAGTTAGCAATCATTGAACAAGATAATTTTTAAAGTAGTCTTTATTTTCTAATATTAATTTCTGTCAGCTCTTCAGAGACACAAGTCCCTTGGTTGGCTAATATTTCTGGGAGATTTTGTGAATCTTTTTAGTGTATTCCAACAGCAAAAGTTTCTCTGCCATTTTGCTATTCTCTTGTAATGAGATCACATTTACTCTTGCCAATCCTTTCCTTTCCACGTACTTGCATTCACACAATTGTCTACATTTACTTGTCAATTTTTTGGTCTTTACCTCTTTTGCTGAGCCCTACATTGCTCCCAACCCACAGGTGTAACACTATTTTTCACATTCTTATAAGCTACTGCCTTGGATTTAATAAAGTTTATGCCTTTATGGTAATATCACATGCCAAGGCAATTCACAGGTTGAATTTAAAACAAAATAGGGCTCTATGACACAAAAGGAGATGCTCTGATAAACGTTCAGCAGAGGTGGTTTTTCAGAAGTGTCTTAAAGCAAGTGAGCAGGGCAGAGAGGCAGAGAAACATCAGGAGAGAATCTGAGAGCTGGAGAACCCCGCCATCAATATTGGAGCAATTAAAATAAAGGATGCTCAAGAGGTTAGAGAAATGCAGCTATCTCAGACAATTGTGGACTAAAGGAAGTTTTAGGGCCAGAGACGGGCAAGGCCATGGTAGGTTTTGAAAACCAGGATGAGAATTTTAAAATGAAATTGCTGCTTAACTGAGGACTACTGTAGGTTGGAGAGAGGACAGGAGCTATTTGGTGTAGTTCAGAACAGGGGCAGAAGGATTTTGGATGACATCATGCTGAAGTGGAAAACTGATATAGATAATCCCGTCTCCAAGAAGAAGTTAATGCGATGAATGATGGGTAAGCGGCTTTGTACGGTATCGGGAATGATAAAAGCAACAATTGATAATCTCCTCGAGACAACTGAAATGTGCATTAGAGGAATAGGGAACTTTAAATTAGATGGAGAAAAGTTAGAGGGAGTGAGGGAAGTGGAGAACTTGTCAACCAAGCCATGACGACACATCTAGATGAAATGAAAGTAGGCAAGGAAAAGGTGGCATTTCCGACTCAGTGGTTAGCGCTGCAGCCTCACAGCACCAGGGACCTGGTTCGATTCCAGCTTCGTGTGACTCTCTGCATGGGGGTTGCATGTTCTCCCTGTTCCTGCGTGGGTTTCCTCTGGGTGCTCCGGTTTCCTCCCACAGTCCAAAGGAGTGCAGTTTCAGTGAACTGGCCATGCTAAATTGCCTTGTAGGGTCCAGGCGAGGTGGATTAGCTCTGGTAAATGTGGGGCTATGGGATAGGGTGAGGTAATGTGTCTAGGTGGGATGCTCTTTGAAGGGTCGATGCAGACTCGATGGGCTGAATGGCCTTGATCTGCACTGTAGGGATTCTGTGATTCTCAGGTTTGATTCAGATGCACGTGGTAGTGTGGTAGAGGGGTTGTGAGCAACAGAAAGGGATCTGAGCAGGATTGAGGTATCGATTATTGTGAAAGAAAGTGGAACAGCAAAGATGAATCGGCATTGGTTCCCATGTGCAGTGGATGCGAGAGAGAAGTGAAATGTGACTGTAAACATTTACAGTCTTTCTGAATTCGGGGACACGAAGAAGAGGGGGTAAAAATGATGGTGAGTGGGATGCAAGCAATGAATGGGAATCATGGCGGAGAGGGGTTTCTGAGCAATTGGGGTGGCACGGTGGCTCAGTGGTTAGCACTGCTGCCTGACAGCACCAGGGACCTGCGTTCAATTCCAGCCTTGGGCGACTGTCTGTGTGGAGTTTGCACATTCTCCCCGTGTCTGCGTGGGTTTCCTCCCAGTCCAAAGATGTGCGGGTCAGGTGAATTGGCCATGCTAAATTGCCTGTAGTGTTAGGTGCATTAGTCAGAGGGAAACGGGTCTGGGTGGGTTACTCTTCGAAGGGTCGGTGTGGACTTGCTGGGCTGAAGGGCCTGTTTCCACACTGTAGGGAATCTAATCTAATCTAATCATTCCTAAGGCTTTCACCGCACTATTTGGAAAAATGTGATTGCACTTGAAGGGGCTTAGCAGAGATTCTCCAGGATATTACCTGGAATGGAGCATTTCAGCTATGGAGAGAGGCTGAGTAAGCTTGGGTTGGTTTCTTTGGGACAGAGAAGTTTGATGGGGGGACCCTTATAGGATTATAAGGGGCATGGGCAGGGTAAATAGAAAGCAGCTGTTTCCCCTTAGTTAAAGGGTCAATAACAAAGGGGCATAAGTTCAAAGTCAAAGGCAGGAGGTTTAGTGTGGTTTTGAGGAAAGATTTGTTTACCCAATGGTGGCAGGGGTCTGGAATGTCCTGCCTGCGAGGGTAGTTGAGGGGAGAAATCTCACAAGCTTTAAACATACTTGGATGAGCAGTTGGGCTGCCATAACATACAAAGCTAAGAGCGTGATGCAGAAATCATATAACCCCTACAGTGTGGAAGCAGGCCATTCAGCCCATTGAGTCTACACTGTCCCTCTGCAGTGCACCCCACCCAGACCCCCTCCTACTCCCACCGTATCCTTGTAACCCTGCATTCCCCGTGGGTAATCCTACACATCCCTGAACACTATGGGCAATTTAGCATGGCCAATCTACCTAACCTGCACATTATTGGATGGTGGGAGGAAACCGCAGCACCCAGAGGAAACCCATGCAGACACAGGGAGAAGGAGCAAACTGCCTGAAGGTGGAATCAAATCTGGACCCCTGGTGCTGTGAAGCAGAAGTGCTAACCACTGGGAAAGTGGGACTGTTGTTGGTAATAGGTACATTTCTGGCACTACAGGCTTGATGGACCTGCTGAACTGTAAGATTCTAAGGCAGAGAAAGGGAAATTGAAGAAATGTATGAAGTAGTGGCTTGTGTAAGTAGAATAACATCTGTGTATTTATTGAGATTGAGGCCATTGCTTATGTTGTTGCCACTTGTATGTTTGGGAATGTGTGGTGTACACTGCTCCTTTATCAATTAGAGACAGAAAAACATTACCACCACACTAGCGTCTACAAAAGGCAGTCTGTGTCAAAAGAGTTATGGGTGAAGGCTGGGCAGTTGTGGGGCTCAGTGATTGCCTAATCCTGCAGGAATGCTTATAACAGGTTCCTTCTGGTATAAACATTTGGGAATGTGAATATACTACATTCCCAGTCAATGTGATTTTCTTCCTGCAGTCAGCTTGAACACAAATGCTTAGGTGAATATGCGACTGATTTGGATTCACTCAACATCAGGTTATATCATTAAACAGAACGAAAAAGGTTATGAGCTCTAATTTAATGTGCAATCAAGCTTAATTGTCGTCACAAAACAAACTATTAGGATTCTTCTGTCTTACTAAGATTAGTGTAAAATAGGAGACGCAGGTGGTGTCTTGTGTATCTGTCTTAGTTCACCTGCCTGGTCTGCTGTGTGAATTTCAGTTGCCCAAAAAGACAAATTAATTAGAGCCCTAAGGGGTTATTCATTGTAAGTGACTTTATTGTAAGAGGATGATCAGTCTAGCAAGGATTATATGTCCTGCACGATAAGGCATGTTTAGACATATTTCACCCAGGGTTTCCGCTCTCTGTAAGCAACATATTGCCAATGCAACAACATTTCTCTATCGTTCTCCTGAAGTTGCTAAAGGAGTAGAGAGAAAGTGCTGTGTTGAACCACTGTGAAATGTTTTGGAGTGACACAATGAATTCTAACGGGTAAGTGGAGGAATTTGGAATGGATCCCAACGCAAGGGATGCTTCCCTACAAGGTCAGGCATTTCCTGCAACTGGAAACTATGGGACTGGCGGTCTGAGAAATGTGGAGACTGGGAAATCTTGCAGCCTGATCTTAGGGACATAATTACATTTGCAGCTGAGTGGCCGGGGATCATGTCCTTACGTAAGCCAATGCATTATTTTAGTATTTTAATCATAGAATCATAGAAATATACAATACAGAAGGAGGCCATTTGACCCAGCATGTCTGTACAAGTTAAATCACTTGGAATCATGTAATTATTACAGAGTCATGGAGATGTACACACCTTTTGGTCCAACTTGTCCATGCTGACCAGATGTCCTAAATTAATCTAGTCCAGCGTTTTTTTTCCCTCACATGAATAAATGTAAACTGTTTGTGACAGAGTCTTATACGTGTGCAGAGTTTAATGGTTGAATGGAACATTGGCGGAGAAATGAATAGAATAGTAGAACAGTAATTCATTGTTACTTGTAATTTTACAAAAAAAAAATACAGTGAGAAGTGTTTACTTTGTCATACTTACATTAATAACAGAAGGAAAGAAAAAAATTTAAAAATGGAACCTTAACTGAAGAATTGTCCTATGGGTTTGAGAATAGGAAGGCAGGATGTGAAATTCAGCCAAGATTCTGACTTAATCAGATCAGAAGGAGACTACAAATTGATTTTTAACTGTGTTGGAGATATGAGAGGGAAAGGGACCTCATTCTGTGTGACCATAAACATGCCTCAGTCACTCCAGCATTGCAGATGGACAAGGCTGTTAGTGATAACACCCCACACAACTGCCTTTTTGCATTTTAACGCTGCATTGAAATTGTGGCGCAGGGAGAGTATAGCTCTGAACAGGATGGTGGGGATATAACTAAAAAACAATCAAGTGGGCCAAAAGCAAACATCATCTTACATGGAACCCAACGACAGCAAGGAGAAGGTATAAAGAAGACCTTGAAAAACAATTTGATGCCCTGGTTGCTGGAATGGTTGGGGTCATCACCCTGAAAACATGTTTGGAGATCTGTCAACATCCACAAAAATAGAAGTTGCTGTGAAAGCTCAGCAGGTCTGGCAGCATCTGTGAAGAGAAATCACAGGTAACGCTTCGGGCCTGGTGACCCGTCCTCAGGACTAATGGTAGCTGGGAAAAATGTCGGTTTTAATGCAGAAGATAGAGTGGGGAGGGGGTAAGGAGTAAATGGTAATTGGGAATAGAGCCCAAAGAGACATAGAACAATTGGACTGACAAAGGCGTGGAGAACATTCTGACTAGGAGGGTCAATAGCTGTTAATGGAGACTGTTCGTGGCTAACAATGGGTAGTGTGTAATGGCAGACTGTGTGAGTACAAGGCCTGGTGTGTGGGGGGGTGGGGGCTAGGACATAGGAGAGCTCAAGCTCAAAAGTAATTGAATTTTAAATTGAGTCCAGATGACTGCAGGGTCCCCAAGTAGAAAATGAGATGTTGTTCTTCCAGCTTACGCTGAGCTTCGCTGGAGCACTGCAGCAAGCCTGAGACAGAGATGTTGGGCAGGGAACAGGGTGGTGTGTTGAAGTGACAGGCAAGTGGAAGCTCAGGGTCATTTTTGCAAAAGAACATAGGTGTTCTGCAAAGTGGTCACCTAGTCTATGCTTCATTTCCCCAGTGTAGAGGAGACCACATTGCGAGCAGCGAATGCAGTAGACTAGATTGAGTGAAGTGCAGTTAAAATGCTGCTTCACCTGGAAGGTGTGTTTGGGCTCTTGGATACTGAGGAGGGAGGAGGTAAATGGGCGAGTATTATTCCTTTGGCGATTGCAGGGGAAGATGCCGTGGCGCTGTGATGGAAGTGAAGGAAGAGTGGACCAGTGTGTTCCGGAGCGAGTGGTCCTTGGAAGTCGGACAAGGTAGGGGAAAGAAATGTGTACCTGGGGGTAGTGGCATCTCACTAGAGATGGTAGAGATGGCGACTAATGGTTTTCTGGATGTGGATGTTGGTGGATGTTGGTGAGATGGGGTAGGTAAGGACAAGGGGAACCCTATCACTTTTGGGGAAGGGAAGGGAGGGGTGAGACATTTTCCTGATACTTTCCTAGTTGACATCAGTTCTGGGGAAGGGTCACTGGACCCGTCTCAGATGCTGCCATACCTGCTGAGCTTTTCCAGCAATTTCTGTTTTTGATTCTGATTTACAGCATCCGCAGCTCTTTCGGTTTTTACTTGGAGATCTGTCAACGGATTGACCATGTGAGATGGACCCTAGCTCACAGGGCTTTCAAACAACAAGTATAATTGTGAGAAGTGCTCAGTAGTCTAATAAAGGGGAGTGGCACATTAATTGGAACCAAGTTGTGTGTTATTCATATTTGGAGCAGAGCCTTTAGACCAAATAAAGCAATCTGTCAGCTTCTATTTTGAACTGATTATCTTACTGGACAAGTTTTCTCATTTGGATGACTATAAGGAACACATTGGCAAAGCATTGCTTTAGGGGATTGAAATGTTGTGAAATCTCACTTAGGCTGTGATTGAATACTCCAAGTATGCAATGCCGGATTGAGCACCTTCACGAGCGACTGACTCCTGACAGTGAGAAAGCTCACTGCATCAAGCTCCCAACAGGTAGTTAAGAGGCTGACCATTGAGCTTCTTGGTGAACCAAGAAGATAGGCAGGAGGGAGATGCTCGGGTATAGGGGAGGTGATAGTTTAATGGTATTATCCTGCACTATTAATCCAGAGACCCAGGTAATAGCCTGAGGACCTGGGTTCGTAATCCCACCATGGTAGATAGTGGAGTTTGATTCAATTTTTAAAAATCTGGAATGAGGAGTCCAATGGTGACCAACATTGGGGAAAAATCCATCTGACTCATTAATGCCTTTTAGGGAAAGGAACTGCCATCTTTACCTGGTCTGGCCTACATGTGACTCCAAACCCACAGCAATGTGAACTGCCCTCTGGGTAATTAGGGATGAACAATAAATGTTGGCCTTGCCAGCAATGCCCACATCCCAGAAGCTGCTGACAAATTTATGCTGGAAGCTTTTGGGTCCTAGGGATCATCAATGAAAGCCTCATCCAACAGGATCATGGCGGGGGCGGGTGTCAGTCATGGTCACAGGGAGAGGTGGTGTATGAGCTGTGGTTCGTTTGGGCTACGGTAGGGTCAGGGTTTTGTTGAGATGTTGGAGGCAGGATTGATTTTCAACGGCAAACGCCTTCCCTATCCCTATCCCTGACCATGACCCTGACCCTGATCAACCCAGGATTGGGGCAAATACAGACAGCCTCTGCATCTCATAACCTGATAGCCAGGTCACTCTTTTCGGAAAGCAGATACATTTCCCCCATGTTGAAAAGACAGGTCATTGAGTCACTTTGGTGCTTTGAAACCCTTAAATGGCATTTGTAGATAATTTAAAGGTCTCCATTGGTAAGAAGGCCACCCAGCACTTCATTGTTAAGATGAGAAGGAGGTAAATATTTCTTGGCATCGGGGGGTGGATAATTGTGCCTATTGAGTTAGTAAGGAGTGGCACAATTCTAAAATGAACAAGAATAACCAGTTATATTTTACAAGATGGTTTGGGACAGCAATTTCTTTTACACTTTCATAAGATGGGGACATTGTTGGCTGGGCCCAGCATTTATTACTGATCCCTAATTGCTCAGAGGGCAACTGAGAGTGAACCACATTGCTGTGGGTCCAGAGTCACATGGGACCAGGCAAGGATGACAGATTTCCCTCTCAAAAGGGCATTAGTGAATCAGACTTTTATAAATGATAATCAACATTGGTTCATAGTCACCAATTGGCTAGCTTTTTATATTTAAAAAATTCCATTTTTTTTTTAACTGAATCCAAATTTCACCATCTGCTATGGTGGGATTTGAACCCATAGCACTAGCCTGGGGCTTTGGAGTAGAAGGCTGGTGATATTAATGCGCTGCCACTGCATCATCATATTATCAAGTATCTATTAATGTCACTGGTGTCAACATATTAACAAGGCCTCCTAGTTAAGGAAAAGTGCTTGCCAAACTGTTTCTGTCAGTCTGACACTTTGATGTGCTGATACTGATTAGAAAGAATTATTTTGTCACAAGACTGTCATCCTGTTATTTGTTCATGGTTTAAAAATCACATTTAACCATTAAATGTTTCTCCCCTCATTGACATTAATGGACAATAAATGTGTCCATTCTCATATCTGCTCTCATACACTTACAGTGAAATGTAGGCATTACATCTTCAATACAAGCCAAAATACATCTCAGCCCATGAATTACTTTTGCAGTGCGTATACTGGTTCTGTGTAGCATACCTGACACTCAAATTGTTCATTAAGAAATCCTACAAACAGAAGAAGGGCTTATGCCTGAAACGTCGATTCTCCTGCTCCTTGGATGCTACCTGACCTGTTATGCTTTTCCAGCACCACATTTTTCAGTAATCACAATGACCTGGATCTGCTTTTAGCAGTCTTTCTTAAAGATAGACCAGTTGCAAGGGAGACTAAGTAAGCCCAGATTCTTTGATAAAAGCTGCCACAGAATTTTCACATCTGCCTGAAACAAAATAAGATATTGCCTCCATGTAATACTATGGTTCAGTGGTTAGCACTGCTGCCTCACAGCACCAGGGACTCAGGTTCAAGTGCCATCTTTGGGTGATTGTCTGTCTGGAGTTTGAACTTTCTCCCTGTGTCGGTGTGGGTTTCCTCCCACAATACAAAGATGTGCAGGTCTGGTGCATTGGCCATGCTAAACTTCCCAGACTGTTAGTGAGGGGTAAGGGGATGGGTCTGGGTGTGTTACTCTTTGGAGTGTAAGTGTGGACTTGTTGGGCCAAAGGGCCTGTTTCCACACTGCAGGAAATCTAATCAAAACACAAAGAAATGTTGTGTTTTTGTGGGTACATGCTGAAGTCTTCAATTCAAACTTCACCACTATGGTTTTGCTCAGGAAATTACAGATGAGGAAAGTTGTTCAGTCCATACTTTGACCCACCTGGTCAGGTATCTCACCTCCATTCCATTAATTGTGGTATCTAATTGTTTCTTAAATGATTTTTGGGATTTCCCTTTTCTATTCATTTCACTCACTCCTTGCATGTGATAGTTCCCACTTATGCCTTCCTTTCAGGCTGTCAGTTCCAGATACCCACTGACTTCCTGGTGAAACTTCCTTAAATTCCATCCACACCTCCTGCTCCTAACCTTAAACCTACCTCCTTAGTTGTTGACCTCCCCAATTAAGAAAATAGTTTCTTCCTATCTGCCCTGTCTATGCCCATTATAATCTAATATACCTCAATTAGATCCCCTCCCCCAACCCCTTCAGCCTTCTGTACACTAAGGAAAGCTACCCCAGCTTGCCTAGTCTCTCTTCATAGTTGAATCATGCCAGTTGGCAACATCCTGGTGAATCTCCTCTGCGTCGTCTTCAGTCCAATCACACCCTTCCCATAATGTGGCAACTGTGAGCCGTACTCCAATTGTGGCCTGATCAATATCTTATAAAGCTTCATCATCACTTCTCTGTTCTTATATTCAAAGCATTGACTAATAATGACCACATGCCTTCTTAACCTTGTCAACCTGTTCTATTGTCTTCAAGGATCTGTAGACATGCTCACCCCGGTTCCTCTGATCATCGGTATTTCCCAGGCTCCTACTGTTCACAGTGTATCTGTTTGTCCTGATAATCCTCCCAAAATGCATCAGCTCATCTATATTGTCCTATAGTCTGAGGTTTCCTTCCTCACCTTTTACAAAAGCACCAATTTTCGAGCCATCTGTGAACTTACTAATTATGCCTCTCACATTGATGTCTAGATCATTAATATACACAACAAACTTTAAGGAACGCAATGTTTGAACCTGATGAAATGTGAATGTTAAACAGATTTTGAGTCACACAAGCAAACTTCAACCGTCACCACCTGCGTCCTGCCACTGAGCTAATTTTGGATCCAATTTGCCAACTTGTCCAGCAACCCCTGGGCTCTCACCTCTTTAAGCAGCCTATCATGTGACACCTTGTCAAAAGCCTTATTAAGGTCCACATAGACTACATCAACTGCACTACCCTCATCTACACACCTCCTGTAAAAAAATCAATTTAGTTTGTGAGATATAATCTCACAAAACCATCTTGATGATCCTTGATTAGTCCTTGCCTCTCCAGGTGGAAGGTAATTCTATCCCTCGGACTATTTTCCAAACGTTCCCCTTCTGATGTTGGACTTACTGGCCTATCAACCAGTTGGAATAATACTACCACATTAGATGTCCTCCAGACCCTCTGTCCCCCTCTTGTGTCCAGAGAAGATTAGGGAATGCCAGGGTCCCTGTAATCTCCTCCCTTGCCTCCCTATGTAATCTGAGATATATCTTATCCAGGCCTGGGGGATTCATCTAATTTTAAGCCTGCTAAATCTGCTCATACCCGCTGCCTCTCAATACTAATTTGTTCAAATTTATCACAGTCTCCTTCACTGATTTCTAAAGATACACCATCATTTGCAGTGAATACAGGTACAAAGTACTCATTCAATATCTCACCCACATTTCCTAGCTCCATACTCAGATGACCACTTTGGTCCCTCATTCGTCCTTCTCTCTCCCTTCTTATCCTGTTGTCCCTAACATATTTATAAAAGGTTTTTGAATTTATTTTGCTCACCTGGGGTTTTGTTCATATGTTTAGACATGTCCAAATTCAATTTCCTCTGGATACATTGCCCGTTCCTGCAATGAATGAAACCCGTCTGATTTCCTTTTCAAAGCATGCAGGTTGCAAACATAAAACAGAAGTAAAATTCATCTGCAAAGATACTGTGTAAAATGTTATACTGAAATATTTTTCATGTAGGTCTTCAATTGCTGTTTCATAATCTCAAGGAGGCATTGAACAAAATATTCTTGTTCCCTGTGACAGAAACTCTTTGTTCTTTAGAGGGAGTAGCAGATTAACATTCTCAGGAGGTGCAAAGTCCTGCAGCACCCGCAATTAGCCTAAACACATTGTACGAAATGGGAGCTTCCTTACATAATGTGCACAATCAAATATTGACCCAATGTCTCACGTTGCTGCCTATGTTTTTATTCATGAAGTAGATCTGTCTTTAGTTTCACGATAGCAGTGTCTGATAAATTTAATATCCGAAGAAAATTCTGTATGCAAGCATGTTTTTCATACCAATCCCAAATTTGAGCATGCATAATTTCTTATTAATTTTAACATACAAAGGTTATTTTATTATATCCAGCACGAAATCTGCATATTTATTTAAATTTTTACTAATGGTATGTTATAATATTGCTTTGCTTCCTACTCTCAGTTTTCCTCTGTCTCAAACAATCCAAGTTATTCAATGAAAGGTTACATTATTCCAATTGAGATTCAGTTCAAGTGATATTTAAAGGCCTTCAACTGTTCTCATTTTCATGCTGTATTTCATAATGAGACAAGATCTCTCTAACCTTTTTAAGGAACACTGTGATTCAAAAAGAAAACTTGCCATGTCTCGTTTCTGGGTGGAGATTTTCCTGAATATTTCACAATGAATTCTGATGACTTTCTGATTCAGAAATGTTATCTGAAACTGAAACTGACTTCATAATTGCAGGTTTTAATTTTTCAGACGCACTTCAGTTAAATCGCCTTTTAGCCTTTAACCCAACATTTAAATTTTCTGAAATATTAAGATAAGAACCCAGAGCTTATGGTGCTTTATACTTTGACCAGGAATTAATGCATTTTATTTAATCCTTTTCTGCAATGTGGGAGAATTTTTAACTGGTGTTAATAAAGTATCCAATGATCTTCACACCTGTCACAGTCACTGTGTTTGAATTTTATGATAACATTGTAAACGTTTGGAGCTATTGCTACTTAAGAAAGACAATTTATTTATATGAGGCTAAAAAATTACATTAAAGAGTAGATGTTGTCACTGTGCTGACAAATAGGCAAATGCAGAACTGAGATTGATTATACGATAGCACATATTTGATAACTTCTACTTTTCGTCAACATTATATTGACACCCTCGAGAAAATCCAGATGTGACCTTTTGATCTAATATTGTCCACAAAGGAATGTAAATCTATTGGGAAGGATTATCACAAACATAATTATTGTCAAGAAGTGATTAAGGAAGTCATTAATATTCATATTATAAAGGGGAAGAAGTGTGTATCTTTTCTCCCCCTTTCTGAGGATAAAAATGAATATAAAGGGTTCTGCTTATGATTGCTCCTGGCTGTATTAAAATACAGGGGGCCGCAGCTAGTCTGACCTCCACTGCTATGACTGCAGTGAAATCGTTTTGAAATTGGCCAAAAACAGGGTAGCAGTGAAAAATTATTTTTAGCTGAAGTCAAGAAACCTGACCTAAATCTTCTGGCTCCACAGATGGATTGGCACTTTAACCCTCATAGACTGCACTCTCTCTCTCTGGTTATCCTCTTGTCCCTAATGTACTAAAATGGATGAGCCCTTCAACAGACAGCATTGAAAGCTAAATTCTGCATTTTTACTTGGGATGTAGGCATCTGTTGTAAGGTCAGGATTTATTGCCCATTCCTTACGCCCTTGTTGAGATGGTGATGAACCATATATATATAGTCCACATGATATAGGTACAGCCGCAGTGCTAGTCGAGAGAGTCCCAGGTGCTTTACTTGGTGAAAGTGAAAGAATAATGGTATGTTCCCAAATCAGGATGGCTCGTGGCTTGAAGGGAGATTTGAAGGGTGGTGTTCCTATACATCTACTGCCCTTGTCTTTCTAAGTAATAGCTGTTGTGTAAGGTAATGACTCTAAGGATTAATATGCATGATACTTGTAGAGATTTATAAAATCATGAGGGGCACAGATAAGGTAAATAGACAAAGTCTTTTCCCCGCGGTGGACAAGTCCAGAAGAGAGGGGAAAGATTTAAAAGGGTCCTAAGGGACAACGTATTCATGCAAAGGGTGGTGCGTGTATGGAATGAGCCGCCAGAGGAAGTGGTGAAGGCTGGTACAATTACAACATTTAAAAGGCATCTGGATAGGTACATGAATAGGAAGGGTTTGGAGGGATATGGGCCAAGTACTGGCAAATGGGACTAGATTGGGTAAGGGTATCTGGTCAGCATGGATGAGTTGGACCGAAGGGTCTGTTTCCATTCTGTACATCTCTATGACTATAATTGTACATTGGCTCTACCCATTCTACTGATGTCGCATAGTCTGTGGGTTGAGACTAGGAGTCCCATGCTATGGTTCAGAGGGTGCAAATGTTCCTATTCGAGATCCTCAGATTCCACCTGACCAAATATAGCTGTACTTACTTATTACCGGAAATATATTGATTAAACTGGCTCCTTAAGAACTGGCACTCTCAATGAACTGTTATAAACCTGAAATATCAGAAAGTTGCTGTATTATCACGACCTCTGTGATGTCCAAGTAGTCAGTTGAGATTGTGAGTGAGAAGGCTCTCTGCTGGTACTTACTTACTTACAGTGTGGAAACAGGCCCTTCAGCCCAACAAGTCCACACCGACCCTCCAAACAGCAACACACCCAGATCCGTTCCCCTACATTTACCCCTTCACCTAACATTACGGGCAATTTAGCATGGCCAATTCACCTAACCTGCACATTTTTGGACTGTGGGAGGAAACCAGAGCACCCGGAGGAAACCCACGCAGACACAGGGAGAATGTGCAAACTCCACACAGACAGTTGCCTGAGGCGGGAATTGAACCCAGGTCTCTGGCGCAGTGAGGCAGCAGAGCTAACCACTGTGCCACCATGCCACCCATGGTAAGTTTGATTGAAGGTAAAGTTGCATTATTACTTAAACGCTATAAATAAAGTATAATAGTGATGTGGATACCAGCTGCATTTTGTCTCTATTACTTGGTGTGTGTTTTATATTGATTATGTGGAGGTCTTGATCAACCAGGGTTATGGTCCAGACTTAATCTCCTCAAAACATATGAAGGAGATAGCCCAGACCCTAACTTTTATTTATTTAAAAGCAAATGTAAGACTCTGCATTCCAGTTGTGATTCGATTAGTTAAACTACTAGGCTTTAAGCAAAATATGCTTTATTCTTACATCACAATTAAAATACAAACAACAAAAAAATGGCAAAACTACAACTCCATACAAATACTTAACAAAACAATATATTATTTCACTACTACTCATCAATTGATCCAATACAGCAGCATCTCATAAACATACCCTTGGCAAAGGCAAATTCAGGAAAACAGCTTTTCCTCACTTGCTGCAGTCCAGGAAAAGGAACACTAACAGAATGAATCTAGCAGCAGACAGGAAGAAAACAAGGTTTTTGCAGAAGCAGAGAGAGAGCTGTATCTAGCAGCTTCAACTCCAAAATAAAAACCTCCAACAACTGAAAGCAAAACTAAAACCCTGGCTCTGTGTGAGCCTGCCTCCACTCACTCATGCTTCCTGTGTCTAATTAAAAAAAAACTATAAGCTATTTTCTCTGCATTCCATGGTTTACAATACCCCTCTTCAGGAGAAACAGGACAGAACAAACCCCTCTTGAAGGCCCATTTCATCACATAGGAATATTTGATCAAGCAGCTGACTCCTGGTCCCATAGGTGCCAGTCAATGAAAGGTTTGCTGTCCTAGCAAACAATAAACCTCCTTTGTATCTATGGGCAGTGCCTCTTCTATGGACACTCTACAGTGTACATTCTACCAAAAATCAGTAACCAGACCAAAGGCAAGGGAGGATTGGTGTCAGTGAGCGAGGTCAAAAATCCCTAATCCAGAACCTCAGTGGCAAATACCACGGGGAACAGGGACTGGTCTTCTGGGAGAATACTTCAGTGAGGATGGCATTTGGAAGTTGCTGTTTGGCCATGATTTGCTGGACAGGTTTATCAGATTATGTCAGACAATTAGACAGACAATTAGCTTCCTGAAAGAAACCCCCAGCAAGCACAGGACCCTCATTGAGGTATGTTAATGAACAGGTGTGTCAGTTAGTGGTATTCTTGCCTGTGAATCAAAAGATTGTCGGTTCAAGTCTGGCTCCAGGGTTTGAGGACAAAAGTCCAGCTAAGCCTTCAAACAGAGTGCTGGAAGAGCTATACTGAAGGAGGGGATTTTCTGATGTGACTTTGGTCAAGGTGCTGTCCATTCTATCTGGATGTGAAAAATTTTATAGAGCTATTTCACAGAAGGTCAATGGAAGTATCCTGCTCAATATTCATTACTCAATCATCACCACAAAACCAGATTATCTGGTCGTTATCACATTGAAGTCGTATAGGAAGTTGATTGTACACAAATTAGCTGCTGTGTTTCTCATTTTCATTTCAAGATTACCTTATTGGCTGTATAAATGTAGCTCCTTCATTTGAATACTTTTGGCACATTCAAGGCTTGTGTAAAGATTCGTAGCTCGAGTGGGTATGTTCGCTGATGTTTGGCATGTGCTTTGGCGTATGAAGGATCACAATCCAATATATCAAAACATATCAATATATGGTGATGAATGAGTATGAGCTTGGGTTGGCATGGTGGCTCAGTGGTTAGCACTGCTGCCTCACAGCACCAGGGACCCAGATTTGATTCCAGCCTCAGGTGAAGGTCTGTGTGGAGTTTGCACATTCTCCCCGTGTCTGCATGGGTTTTCTCCAGGTGCTCCCACCATCCAAAGATGTTCAGGTTAGGTGGAGAAGACCATGCTAAATTGCCCATTGTGTCTAGAGATGTACAAACTAGGTGAGGTGGCCATGCTAAATAGGGAAGTGAGTCTGGGTGGGCTGGTCTTCAGAGGGTCTGTATGGACTTGATGGGCTAAATGGCCTGCTTCCACACTGTAGGGATTCTATGAGCATGATGCCCACTGTATTGAAGCCTTTGTTACTAAAGTTTCAGAAAAACAAAGAATGACAGATACTGGAAATCCAAAACAAAAACAGAAATTATTGGAGAAACTCAGAAGAAAATTCACTGGATCTGAATTGTTAACTCTGATTTCTCTCCACAGGTGCTGCCAGACCTGCTGAGTCTTTTTCCAGCAATTTCTGGATTCGGTTTGAATCCTGAGGTGCCTGTTTTGGGACTGCAATTGAGTTTCAAGCCCAAATTTGCCCAAAACATTTGCCCAAAATTGGAGGCACTTCAATGGATATATGCAATCACAAAGTTTAAAAAAAGAAAGTTTTAGGCTCCAATCTGACATTTGTAAGACCTAAATTTAGCTTGTCAGCTGAAATCTGACTAGACGCAGTTCTTCAGGCAACGGGTGGAAGCCAGAATGCAAATTACATGTGTCAGAAGAAATTAAGAGCTGAGTGAGTGCACCAGAGTTTTCTTTCATGTGAAGTATGAGCTACTTGCATCAATATGTTATGCTGGACACTCTTAAGAGCTGGAAAGGGCCATTAAAATGTCATATAATACAAACGGCAATCTGTAGCACAATAAAGATACAAATGTTCAACATGAGCTTAATGGATAAGTGAGTTGTTTGAGTTAGTGACAGGCTGTCAAATTAACTATGTGAATTCCAACATCAGGTATGCCTGTATCATGTTGTGGAATTTTAAAGCATGACCGTTATGAAAATGGTGTCTTACACCCTCAAAGTGAGTTCAACCCAGTTTCATTCTCAGAGTCAATGGATCCCTCGTTGGTTTGTGACTTGTTTCCGTTATGCTGTGCATTCTCTGTAGGCGTTGGGAAATTAACAATTTAAAGTTCATCTAACTCAATCTGATTGTGCTTGAGTCGCTTGCTACCATTCCTGGAGAATAATTGTAAGAACAAAGTGTTAAAATTATCCAGGACATCGTTCAGATGGTGCTCCTTTTCCACTGAGTTACAGCAGGCTATTAGAAAGTCTAACCAGAAATGGGACCAATTGTTCCCTGAACTTATAGCAAATTGATCCCCATGGAGAGTCCTAACACTTAGATTTATGTCTGAGTGTCAAATGGGAGCCAACTTTTCCTATCATTGGTGTATTCAATCTTAAAGGCAATGATAACATATCTGCAATTTCACCAGCATACAAGAGACCCAGTCCAGAAGCTGTACACTGGGCTTAATGTGAACATTGGAACAAGGAACAAAAGAATGCCACTGCACCTTTCAAGCCCATTCTATAAGATCATGACTAATCCAATTTTAACCTCGACTCTACTTTCCTGCATTTCCCCGATAATCTTTCATCCCCTTAGCAACCAAGAAACTATCTATCTAAAAATATTTAAAGATTTATCCACTACCATTGAGGAAGGGAATTCCAAAGACTCACAGCTCTCCGAGAGATACTAAAAGTTTCCTCATCTCTGTTTTAAATGGATGACTCCATATTTTGAAACTATGACCCCTAGCTGTAGAGACTCCCACAAGAGGAAACATGTTTTCCACATCCACCTGGTCAAGTGCCCTCAGGATCTTATATGTTTCAACTCAGTCGCCTCTGACTCTTCTGAACTCCAGAGGATACCGGCCTAGCCTTTCCTCATAAGCCAATCAGATCATTCCAGGGATGAGTCTGGTAAGCCTCCTCTCACCTGCTTCTGCACTTTTATATTTGTTAGTGATCTCTGCAGTGGCATGGTGTGAATTTACAGGCGATACAGTAAATTGCAATGAGGAAATAAGAATCTTACAAATGGATATTGAAAGTTTAAGAGAGTGGGCCAAAATGTGGCAAATGGGGTTTAACGTGGATAAATGCGAGGTCGTGCATTTGGGTCTAAAAAATGGGAAGGTGGGGGAAGTGGACCCAACTCCAGCTCCTTGAAAACCGTGTTAGGGAATTGGAGCTGGAGCTGGATGAACTACGGATCATTCGGGAGGCTGAGAGGGGGTAATTGAGAGGAGTTACCGGGAGTTGGTCACTCCTAAGGCTCAGGAGAAGGATAGATGGGTTACAGTTAGGGGGAGGATAGGGGACAGACAAACAGTGCAGAGATCCCCTGTGGACATTCCCCTCAGCAATAAATATACCGTTTTGGACACTGCTGGGGGGGATGACCTACCAGAGGAAAGCCATAGCAGTCAGTTCTCTGGCACTGAGCCTGACACTGTGGCAAAGAAGGGAAGGGGGCAGAATAGAAAAGTACCGTGGTAGGGGACTCGATAGTTAGGGGAATTGACAGGAGATTTTGTGGTCAGGATCGGGATTCCCGGAAGGTATCTTGCCTCCCTGGTGCCAGGGTCCGGGACGTCTCCGATCGGGTGTATAAGGTTCTAAAAGGGGAGGGCAAACAGCCAGAAATCGTGTTACATATTGGCTCTAATGATATAGCCAGGAAAAGGATCGAGGATATAAAAAGTGATTTCAGGGAGTTAGGATGGAAGCTGCAAAGCAGGACGAACAGAGTAGTGTTCTCTAGTTTACTACCGGTGCCACGAGATAGCGAGGTGAGGAACAGGGAGCGGACGTAGCTTAACACGTGGCTGTGCAGCTGGTGTAGGAGGGAGGGCTTCAGATATGTAGATAATTGGGATGCCTTCTGGGGAAGGTGGGACCTGTACAAGAAGGACAGGTTGCATCTGAACTGGAAGGGGACCAATGTCCTGGGTGGAAGGTTTGCTCGAGTAGTTCGAGAGGGTTTAAACTAGTATGGCAGGGGGGTGGGAACCTGAGCTGTATACCGGAGGTGAGAGTTGATGCAGATGAGGCAGTAGCAAGAGGTAGGCCAGCTAGTGGGAAGGATTTTCCTGGGAAGGAACCAAGGGATCAGTTAAAGTGTGTTTGCTTTAATGCAAGGAGTATCAGAAATAAAAGTGATGAACTTAGAGCATGGATCAGTACCTGGTGCTATGATGTTGTGGCCATAACTGATACATGGGTTTCTCAGGGACAGGAATGGCTGCTGGATGTTCCAGGGTTTAGAGCATTTAAAAAGAATAGGGAGGAGGTAAAAAGAGGAGGGGGTGTAGCACTACTAATCAGAGACGGTATCACAGCTACAGAAGCTTCCATTGTCGAGGAAGATGTGCCTACCGAGTCAGTATGGGTGGAAATTAGGAACAGCAAGGGAGCAGTCACCTCGTTAGGGGTTTACTACAGACCCCCAAATAGCAGCAGGGAGATGGAAGAAAGCATAGCTCGGCAGATTTTGGAAAAGTGTGGACGTAGTAGGGTTGTTGTAATGGGTGACTTTAACTTTCCCTATATTGATTGCAACCTCCTTCGAGCAGAAGATTTGAATGGAGCTGTTTTTGTAAGGTGTGTTCAGGAGGGTTTCCTAACTCAGTACGTTGACAGGCCGATGAGGGGAGAGGCCATTCTAGACTTGGTGCTCAGAAACGAGCCGGGGCAGGTATCAGATCTTGTGGTGGGAGAGCATTTTGGCGATAGTGACCACAACTGCCTCACATTCTACATAACTATGGAGAAGGAGAGGATTAGGCAAAATGGGAGGATACTTAATTGGGGAAGAGGAAACTATGATGCGATTAGACATGTGTTAGGAAGCATGGATTGGGAGCAATTGTTCCATGGTAAAGGCATTATAGACATGTGGAGACTGTTTAAGGGACAGTTGTTGCAAGTGATGAATAAATATGTCCCTCTGAGACAGGCAAGAAGGGGTAAGATAAAGGAACCTTGGATGACGAGAGCGGTGGAGCTTCTCGTCAAAAGGAAAAAGGTAGCTTACATAAGGTGGAGGAAGCTAGGGTAAGCTCAGCTCTAGAGGATTACAGGCAGGCAAGGAAGGAGCACAAAAATTATCTGAGGAGAGCCAGGAGGGGGCACGAGAAAGGCTTGGCAGAACGGATTAGGGAGAACACAAAGGCATTTTACACTTATGTGAGGAATAAGAGAATGGTCAAAGAAAGAGTAGGGCCAATCAGGGATAGCATAGGGAATTTGTGTGTGGAGTCTGAGGAGGTAGGCTAAGCCCTAAATGAGTTTTTTGTTTCTGTCTTTACAAAAGAAACAAACTTTGTAGTGAATGAAACCTTTGAAGAGCATCTGTGCATTTTGGAAGTTCGAATTTCAAAGCTGAGTACAGGATTAAGGATAGGATTCTTGGCAGTGTGGTGGAACAGAGGGATCTTGGTGTGCAGGTACATAGATCCCTTAAAATGGCCACCCAAGTGGACAGGGTTGTTAAGAAAGCATATGGTGTTTTGGCTTTCATTAACAGGCGGATTGAGTTTAAGAGTCATTAGATCTTGTTGGAGCTCTATAAAACTTTGGTTAGACCGCACTTGGAATACTGCGTCCAGTTCTGGTCGCCTTATTATAGGAAAGATGTGGATGCTTTGGAGAGGGTTCAGAGGAGGTTTACCAGGATGCTGCCTGGACTGGAGGGCTTATCTTATGAAGAGAGATTGACTGAGCTCGGACCTTTTTCATTGGAGAAAAGGAGGAGGAGAGGGGACCTAATTGAGGTATACAAGATAATGAGAGACATAGATAGAGTCGATAGCCAGAGACTATTTCCCAGGGCAGAAATGACTAACACGAGGGGTCATAGTTTTTAAGCTGGTTGGAGGAAAGTATAGAGGGGAGGTCAGAGGCGGATTCTTTACATAGAGAGTTGTGAGAGCATGGAATGCGTTGCCAGCAGCAGTTGTGGAAGCAAGGTCATTGGGGACATTTAAGAGACTACTGGACATGCATAAGGTCACAGAAATTTGAGGGGGCATACATAAGGATCAGTAGTCGGCACAACATCGTGGGCTGAAGGGCCTGTTCTGTGCTGTACTGTTCTATGTTCTATGTAAACTAGTATCTGAATGGAGAGGGACTTCGGGGTGCTCCGGTGCAGAGGGATCTAGGTGTCCTTGTTCATGAATCACAGAGAACTAGCACACAGGTACAGCAGATAGTAAAGAAAGCGAATGGAATGTTGGCTTTTATAGCTAAAGGAATAGAATATAAAGGTAAGGAAGTATTGTTCCAACTATTCAAGGTATTGGTGAGACTGCACCTGGAGTATTGTGCACAGTTTTGGTCCCCTTATTTGAGGAATGTTGTAGTGGCATTAGGGGCAGCTCAGAGGAGGTTCACTGGATTGATCCCAGAGATGAGAGGTTTGTCGTATGGAGAGAGATTGAACAGTTTAGGCCAATACTCTCTGGAATTTAGAAGAATGAGGGGAGATCAAATTGAGGTATTCAAAATGATAAAAGATATGGATAAAATCCACATGGAGTGGATGCTTCCTCTTTTGGGGCATTCTAGGATGAGAGACCTTAGAATAGGGGTAGCAAATTTAAAACAGAGTTGAGGAGAAACTACTTAGAATTAGAATCCCTACAGCATGGAAACAGGCCATTCAGCCCAACAAGTCCACATCGACTCTCCAAAGAGTAACCAAACCAGACCTATTCCTCTACCCTATATTTACGCCTGACTAATGCACCTAGCCGATACATTCCTGAACATTATGGGCAATTTAGCATGGCCAATTCACCTAACCTGCACATCTTTGGATCATGGGAAGAAACCCACACAGACATGAGGAGAATGTGCAAACTTCACACAGACAGTCGCCCAAGGCTGGAATTGAACTCAAGTCCCTGGCACTGTGAGGCAGCAGTGCTAACCACTGAGCCACCTTGCCACCCTGAAGGATTGTGATTCTGTGGAATTCACTACCCCAAATTGTGGTGGATGCTGGGACAGCGAGTAAATGTAAGGAGGAGTTAGACAGACTTTTAATTGGTAATGGGTTGAAGGGATATGGAGAAACGGCAGGAAATGGGGGTTAGGTGGATATTAGCCATGATCGAATGGCAGAGCAGACTCAATGGGCTGAATGGCCTAATTCTGCTCCTATATCTTATCAACGTATGGTATTAAATTTGTAAGGGGAATGATAAATTATTTCCACAAGCTGGAACTGGACCCTGCATTTCTCATGAGCAATCTACCTAAACCTGCACAAGTTTGGACTGTGAGTGGAAACTGGAGCAACCGGCGGAAACCTACACAGACACGGGGAGAGTGTGCAAACTCCACACAGACACTCACCCAAGTGTGGAATCAAACACAGGTCTCTGCTGCTGTGAGGCAGCAGTGCGAACCACTGTGCCACCATACCACCTGCACTTCTACATACAAAGGGCAGTAGATGTTTGGAATTCTCTTCCACAAATGTCAGTTGTTAATTTTAAATCTGGGATTGGTCATTTTTTTGTTAGGCAAAGATGTTAAGGGTTAGAGGCCAAAAGCTGTTATATGGAGTTAGGCCACAGAGCAGCCATTGAATGGTGGAACAGACTCGAGGGGCTGAATTGCCTACTCCTGTCCCTACAAAATCAAGGGTCCTCCAACAACGCTTTCCCACCACACCCTTGAATGGTCATTTGGCTTTGAATGAATAAATGAAGAATGAATGATGTATTTGAATGAATGATTTATCTATCTATTGTCATTTGCATTTTACTGTGAATAATTCAGTAAAATTCAGTGAAAAGCTCCAGCAGTCACCACAATCTGGTGTCATTGTGAAGTACTTTAACAGTAAAAAGGATAAAAGATAGAGAGTCCTGAACCCTGAGTGGACTCACCAATGAGACCTGAGTTTAAATATTGGTCGGTGAGGAGAGACCAGCAATATGGTATGAACTGGTGCCTTGAGAACAGGAGGAGCAATAGCTGGGCAAGAAAAGTATAACGGGTACTAAAAATGAAAAGAATATTCAGTAATGTTTTATTGTAATTCCCTGCTTTAACGTGTAGAAACATTGGGGGAAGAGAACGTGGAAGGGATGGGGAGAGGTGTCTGAGTGAATAATTAGTTTTAGTTACAATAGTCACCACTGACCTAATACCTGAGAGCACTACATCATTTTTAGTTTTATGTTTTAATCAATCAGCCTGCAGACTTCAAATTATTAATCCTTTTAAAATTGAACCTGTTCATTTTCACAACAGAAAGGCTAGATGCAACTACTGACCTTGCAAGGCCCTTTTTGGGAATAGTCCCGTCTTTTTGCAAGGATTTTAATGATTGCAAATTATTTGAAAGCATCAAATGCGTTAATGTTTAGAAATTCTAATTCCAGCAATGTGGCTTTGTTCTCAGTATCGCGGACTTCGTTTTATTTCTGCTATCACACCAGATATCGGCACATCTGTCCCATGCTGAATTCGTGCTTTTACCAGAAAGTGGGGAATGAAGCATTGATCCCCGTGATTACTCTGTGGCGCTGACTTCATTAAGAATGATTAATTCAGCTACTTTATTAATTGTAATTTATGACTTAATGATGGTTCTCCTTGAGCATTTGATTGCTTCTTGGTGTCAATTTAGCGCAAGGTCACCTTTGTCTTTCAATAAAAGACTGTATCCTTTCAAATGAGAAACCTGTTCCCTTGATTGGGTCTTGGATCAAGGTAAACTCCCACTAGTGTGATAAAACCTATAGAACTACAAAGGAGCTAGCTGATTGTAGCAGGAATAGCTCAGTTACTCAAGTGAAGATGTCATTATATCAATATCTTTAAAAGCTGTGGGGGTATAAAGGCTTGAAATGAATGCAGTGGGCCATCCCTATCATGGATAGGCAGCAAGAGTGATTCCATAAAAGGCAGCTTGGAATATATTTTGCTCTGTTACTGCAAATGTTAAATTGCAGGTCAGAGAATGTGACATTTGTCTGTTTCAAGTGGTTTCAGCTTGGGCCTACACCAACTGTTTCAGCACTAAAACAGGCCATTCAGCCCACATGCTGGTGCTATGCAGTCCCACATGAGACCCCCCCCAGTGATTATAAAGGGGTAGACCTCATAGAATATAGGTTCCCTGATTGGGGCTGTTAATCTGGTCCACTTAGGGAACCCTGGCTGACTGATATAAACAGGAGTGTCAGAGGTTCTGCTCGCTCTGGGAGCAGCCTTTGAGGGAGCTGGATCAGTGTGTGAAGGATTTTCCATTTTGTGTTATGAAGGGGGTGGGGGGACTGACCTCTGAACTGCCTGGACCACACAGCCAATGTATTCATTACTGATGTTGAGTTTCCTACTGAGGAGGAGAGTTTTCCTTTTTTTGTCTCTTCCCCCCTTCAACTTTGTTTTAATTTTGTTTTATTGTTTGTTGTGATCTTTGTTTCTGGGTTTTCCTTCCATTTATTTCTTTTAATTTGAAGCTGTGCTCAGCTGCTCAGGCAGCTACCCCAGGCAGCTGCAGCCTGGGGAAAAAAATAAATAAACAGGAGTGTCAAAGGGTCTAGGTAAAAACAAGGACTGCAGATGCTGGAAACCAGAGTCTAGATCAGAATGGTGCTGGAAAAGCACAGCAGGTCAGGCAGCATCCGAGGAGCAGGAACATCGATGTTTCGGGCAAAAGCCCTTCATCAGGAAAGATGAAGGACTTTTGCCCGAAATGTCGATTTTCTTGCTCCTTGGATGCTGCCTGAACTGCTGTGCTTTTCCAGCACCACTCTAATCCTGTCAGAGGTTCTGTTCACCCTGAGAGCTGCCTCTGAGGGAGCTGGATCAGTATCAAGGTCTCTCCACATGTAAATAAAGGGTGCCTTGGTGATGGGATACCGGCGTCTGCGGAGTTATTTCAGTGGCAATGAGAGAAAAGCACACTCCTGAAAAAATTCACTCATAACAGTCAACTGATTGAACCATTGGAAAATGTGACAAGTGGAGTATATGAGTTGCAGGGTGTTCCAATGGTGGGCACCCTCGCCAGTCTGACTGAGTTTGGAGAACACCACTTGAGTGAAGGCAATTACATATCCTGAACAGAGGGACTCTAGATCAACCCACAGCAAAACCCCAAAACAAAGCCAAGCCTTGGCCAAACAGGTATGCGTACTTGAGACAGCGAAAAAGTCCTACCAGAGCTAAATTGAGTAAGAGAATTCATAGGGCAGTATCCAGGACAGTGCACTCACTGGAAAGTCCACCTACCTCTGGTTTGAAACAGTAAATTGCTTAGTAACATCTAAATCAGAACCAAACAAACGTGATGTCTGATTAAATAGTCACCCGGTCTTTATAAGGACTACCCTCAGATCGCCATTTATCTAGATGATGTGCTAATAACAGGAAAGACCAATAAGGAGCATTTGGAGAACCAGGACATAGTCCTTAGACAGTTCTCCCAGGCAACGTAGAAGGCAACAATGGGTGCTCCAGACACTCCAAGTGACTTTCTTGGGCTACAGAGTTGACAAGACCAGGTTACACCCATTGGAAGATCAGGTGAGGGTGATCAAAGATGCCCCGGCTCCCATGTCTGGAGATTAGGTCTTTCCTTGGAGTGGTGAACATTTACGGAAAGTTAATACATAACGTGGTCTCCATCCTGGCACCTTTGAGTCAACTCTTAAAAAATGTTCAGCCTTGGAAATGGACGTGTAGCCAAGCAATAGCTTTCAGGGAAGTGAACACACAGCTATCATTCTCTCAGGTGCTGACACAATACAATCCCAAGCAAGGTCTGGCATTGTCGTGCAACGCCTCCGCGTATGGCATCAGGGTAGTATTAGCTTATAGGTGGCCCAATGGTGAGGGTTGTTCAATAGTGTATCCATCCAGGACTTTGGCAAAAGCAGAGTTTTGCACTGATAGAGAAGGAAGGTTTGGTGGTCATATTTGAAGTCAGGAAGTTCCATCAATACCTTAACGGATGTAAATTTGCAATAATAATGTACAACAAAGCCCTGCTAGGTCTACTTAAAGAAGACAAGGCAGTGCTGCCCATAGCTTCAGGCCAAATTCAGCAGTGGGTTTGAATACTAAGTACTCACAATTACAATTACAACACTGTCCAGGAGGGCAAGTAGAGAATGTGGATGCACTGAGCTGCCTACTGCTGGCAGATACACCCCCGGTGGTTCCACCACTGGAACAGTCTGGCAGATACACCCCCGGTGGTTCCACCACTGGAACAGTCTGGCAGATACACCCCCGGTGGTACCACCACTGGAACAGTCCATAAGAGTTTTACATTTTCTGGACAGATTTCTGGTCACAGCTGACAATATTAGACTTTGGACACAGAAATATCCACTCCTCGCAAAACTGAAACAGTGGTGGTGGTGATGGCAGGAACCAAAAGGCCATCATAACCAGAATTAAAAGCTTTTTGGACACAGAGAGACCAGATCATAGTCGGGGATGGCATATTACTATGGGGAGCAAGAGTGATTGTCCTGAACAAAGGTCACCACCAGACACTGGCTGAACTCCACCAGGGTCATCCAGGGTTGTCCAAGATGAAGATATCGGCAATACGTTATACTGGTGGCCAGGGTTGGATGCAGATGTAGCCGTGTTGGAGGGGCAGTACCCAGACAGTCAACAAGGACAAAAATTATCGCCAGCAAATCCTCCACATTCATGAGAATGGGTAGAGTCATGGTCAATGTGAGGTCAAGTCCAGTGATGTATAAATTTCAGGGACGTGCAACGGTCCTGAAAAAGCATGTGGGCCATATGGAAGCTGCAAACTCGTAAATGGTGAGGGAACAACATATGCCCAACTCCTCGACGGCATGTCTGACAGTTCCACAACCCATGGCTTCTCCTTCTCTGTCAAGCGTTGAAGATCCCTCAGTATCTGTCATAGAGACATGTTTTATCTCACTTGGTCAGCATACTCCACAGTCACTCAATGTCCGTAGGTCTTTCTTGTCCTGATGTGGGACTTGCACCTCCATCCGAGGAGGAGGACCAATCGCCATGAGCCACCAATTAATTAAATGATCAGTAGCTCTCTTGTCTCAGTGATGCCACTGGAAGCAATGGACATTACTGCAACTGCATCCAGTTACAGAGAAGGCAGTCCATGATGGAGGAGAAAGTGAGGACTGCAGATGCTGGAGATCAGAGCTGAAAAATGTGTTGCTGGAAAAGCGCAGCAGGTCAGGCAGCATCCAAGGAGCAGGAGAATCGATGTTTGCCGAAACGTCGATTCTCCTGCTCCTTGGATGCTGCCTGACCTGCTGCGCTTTTCCAGCAACACATTTTTCAGTTCATGATGGAGTTCAAACTTTCAGATAAGTCCGGGCTTTTGTTCAGGGAAAGGAGGGATGACTAACAAAAGCTGACACAGCAGGGGAGAAGAGCAAAGGTGGGAGATGGAAAGAGATTTTGCAAGGTCTCCAGTGGAACAGGGGCCCATAAATATGGTACCCATTCTTTTAGATAGTTGATTCTCCCAATGAATTCTGCCAGGCTGGGCATTTGATGCTGAATGATCTTTCAGGAGGAATTGCCATTAATTGGTAGGTCTCCCAAAGCACCTCCCCACCCCTCCTCCCCACCATTCGCTGTGAGCCTGCAGTGGGACAGGAAGGTTGGTGCCAGGAACGGTCCCAATGGGGAATGGTCCCCAAGGTTTAGTTTCCAGTTTAGAGGCACCACTCCTGCCAGCCAACCTGCCCCCAGGCAGAACTGTGGAAGGCAGTCAGCTTTCACGTGCCTAGCTCAAGTGTTAGGATTAACACCTAAAACAGGCACTTTGGAGGCACATGTGAGATTTAAAGTGTAAAAAATCTGAATACTGACATCAACTTAACTCCATTTGAGCATACAAAATGGGAACAGACAAAGGCCAATTAGTCCTTTGTATCTGCTCTCCAATACAATAAGATCATTGCTGATCTCTTCATCTTCCAAATTCCACATTCCCATTTAACCCTGACAAACTTTGGTTCCCTCGCCCGACAAGAATCTATTACTTACGTGTTAAAAATTTTCAATGAGCCTACATCCACCACCCTCTGAGGCAGAACGTGAACAGGACGAGACAGGGTAATTGAAGTCCATGCCTCATATTGATCCATCGTTTCAAATTCAGTGCAGTCTGTCTTGTCTCAGCCTCAGGAGACTCACTGGATCCACTAGATTTCCATTTCATTGTTGGATCTGTTGCATCTGCCTCATCAGCTCCCATTATTGGACACTTACCCCACTTCCCCAACGCCCCCCCCCCCCCTCCCCCCACTCAGATCTCCAAATAGGAGCCCTCTCCCAGTGTCTGGAACATCCCCAGCCCAAGATCAGGTGTACTCCAGAAGTGACTTCAAGTATCTTGCATTTTTATAACTTCTTGAACAATGCAAAGCTTAAATGTGTTTCTAAGTATGCATTCGTTTATTTAAAATGTTTTAAAATATCTTTGCAATCACAAAATATCTGGACTCAACTCTAGCTTCTTCCAGTAGTTCCTCTATTTATTCAAGCTCTGGCTCCAGGTTTAATCAATCAAGCACAGTTAGCATAGATCAGTTATCACATTCGCATAACTGAACACTGAAACTTTGAGCAGTGCAGTCATCTCTGTCTGGAATCTGGGCTTGGATCTATATTGTCCAGCAACATCTCCTCCAGTGTTCCCTGCTCAACTGGGAGCCAAAGCTGCTCAGCAACTGCAAAGGTACAAGAAGGTGAGACAAAAATAGAAATAAGGGTCACTGGACCTGAAATGTTAACTCTGCTTTGCTCCACAGATACTGTCAGACCTATTGAGTTTTTCCAGCAATTTCTGCCTTTGTTTCTGATTTCCGGCATCCACAGTTCTTTGGTTTTTTTTTGGTACAAGATGATGACTCACTATCACTGTCTCGCAGGAAATTAGAGTTAGGCAGCAAATGCTGGTCTCCCAGTGGCTTCCACATTCCAAGACTGAATTAAGAAACAACAAACAACATCCTGAGAAGGTAAAATTCCAAAGGGTCACCATCTCCCAGAAGTCAACATTTACCATTCTTCCATAGTGCTCATTGCTATAAGGTGTGATCTTACTGGCTAGAGGAAACCACATTGCAGGAAAGTGGAACTCAAAGTTAAGCTGAAAAATTATCAAGGAGAACACCAATGCTGACCGTCAGACTTTTCAGCAGAACTACATTTTCCCCTTGGATACCTTGTCCAGTGGTCAGGTCCAATTTAATCTAAAACTTTAAAGCAAGGTTTTATCTGATGGGAGTTATGGTGAGTATTTGTCCACAATATTTAACATCTTGCATATTTTTAATTGACTCATCCATCTTAAGCCTTCAGGTCCTGCTTTTTTTATTTCTTCATGGGATATGAATGTTGAAAGCTAGGCCCATCCCTAATTACCCTCAAAGAGGTGAGCTCCTTTGTGAACTGCTGTAGTCCTTGGTGGGTAGGTATGCTCACAGTCCTAGGATGTCCTAGGCCCAACCATCTTCAGCCTCTTCAATAATGACCTTCCCTTCATCATAAAGTCAGAAATGGGGATATGGGGATATTCACCGGTGATTGCACCATGTTCAGCAGAATTTGTGACCCCTCAGATACTGAAGCAGTCAATGCCCAAAGACCTGGGTAATATCCAGGCTTGGTCTGAAAATTAGCAAGTAACATTCGTGCCACACAAATGCCAGGCAATAATCATCTCCAATAAGAAGCAATCTAACCAAAATAGTCAGAGGGAAATTGAGAAACAAACTTGTAAGGAAGTCTCAGCTATCTCTAAGAATAATAGGGTGGTAATGGTAGGGGATTTTAACTTTCCAAACATAGACTGGGACTGCCATAGTGTTAAGGGTTTAGATGGAGAGGAATTTGTTAAGTGTGTACAAGACAATTTTCTGATTCAGTATGTGGATGTACCTACTAGAGAAGGTGCAAAACTTGACCTACTCTTGGGAAATAAGGCAGGGCAGGTGACTGAGGTATCAGTGGGGGAGCACTTTGGGGCCAGTGACCATAATTCTATTAGATTTGAAATAGTGATGGAAAAGTATAGATCAGATCTAAAAGTTGAAGTTCTAAATTGGAGAAAGGCCAATTTTGACGGTATTAGGCAAGAACTTTCAAAAGCAGATTGGGGGCAAATGTTCGCAGGTAAAGAAACGACTGGAAGATGGGAAGCCTACAGAAATGAGATAACAAGAATCCAGAGAAAGTATATTCCTGTCAGGGTGAAAGGGAAGGCTGGTAGGTTTAGGGAATGCTGGATGACTAAAGAAATGGAGGATTTGGTTAAGAAAAAGAAGGAAACATATGTCAAGTATTGACGGGATAGATCGAGTGAATCCTTAGAAGAGTATAAAGGCAGTAGGAGTATACTTAAGAGAGAAATCAGGAGGGCAAAAAGAGGACATGAGATAGCTTTGGCAAAAAGAATTAAAGAGAATCCAAAGGATTTTTACAAATACATTAAGGACAAAACGGTAACTAGGGATAGAATAGGGCCCCTCAAAGATCAGCAAGGCGGCCTTTGTGTGGAGCCACAGAAAATGGGGGAGATACTAAACGAGTATTTTGCATCAGTATTTACTGTGGAAAAGGATATGGAAGATATAGACTGTAGGGAAATAGATGGTGACATCTTGCAAAATGTCCATATTACAGAGGAGGAAGTGCTGGATGTCTTGAAATGGTTAAAGGTGGATAAATCCCCAGGATCTGATCAGGTGTACCCGAGAACTCTGTGGGAAGCTAGAGAAGGGATTGCTGGGCCTCTTGCTGAGATATTTATATGACAGGAGAATTGCCGGAACTGGAGGTCGGCTAACGTGTTGTCACTGTTTAAGAAGGGTGGTAAGGACAAGCCAGAGGATTGATGAGGGCAGAGCAGGAGATGTGATCTATATGGACTTCAGTAAAGTGTTCGACAAGTTTCCCCATGGGAGACTGATTAGCAAGGTTAGATCTCACGGAATACAGGGAGACCTAGCCATTTGGATACAGAACTGGCTCAAAGGTAGAAGACAGAGGGTGGTGGTGGAGAGTTGTTTTTCAGACTGGAGGCCTGTGACCAGTGGAGTGCCACAAGGATCGGCGCTAGGTCCTCTACTTTTTGTCATTTACATGAATGATTTGGATGCGAGCCAAAAAGGTACAGTTAGTAAGTTTGCAGATGACACCAAAATTGGAGGTGTAGTGGACAGTGAAGAAGGTTACCTCAGATTACAACTGGATCTTGACCAGATGGGCCAATGGGCTGAGAAGTGGCAGATGGAGTTTAATTCAGATAAATGCGAGGTGTTGCATTTTGGGAAAGCAAATCTTAGCAGGACTTATACACTTAATGGTCAGGTCCTAGGGAGTGTTGCTGAACAAAGAGACCTTGGAGTGCAGGTTCATAGCTCCTTGAAAGTGGAGTCGCAGGTAGGTAGGATAATGAAGCAGGTGTTTGGTATGCTTTCTTTTATTGGTCAAAGTATTGAGTACAGGTGTTGGGAGGTCATGTTGCAGCTGTCCTGGACATTGGTTAGACCACTGTTGGAATATTGTGTGCAATTCTGATCTCCTTCCTATTGGAAAGATGTTGTGAAACTTGAAAGGGTTCAGAAAAGATTTACATGGATGTTGCCAGGGTTGGAGTATTTGAACTATAGGAAGAGGCTGAACAGGCTGGGGCTGTTTTCCCTGGAGTGCGGAGGCTGAGGGGTGACCTTATAGAGGTTTACAAAATTATGAGGGGCATGGATAGGATGAATAGACAAAGTCTTTTCCCTGGAGTGGGGGAGTCCAGAACTAGAGGGCATTGGTTTAGGGTGAGAGGGGAAAGATATAAAAGAGACCTAAGGGGCAACTTGTTCACACAGAGGGTGGTACATGTATGGAATGAGTTGCCAAGGAAGTGGTGGAGGCTGGTACAATTACAACATTTAAAAGGCATTTCGATGGGTAAATGAATAGGAAGGATTGGGAGGTGGAACTAGATTGGGTTGGGATATCTGGTCGGCATGGACGGGTTGGACCGAAGGGTCTGTTTCCATGCTGTACGCCTCTATGACTCTATGACTCTATTTCTCCTTGACATTCAATGACGTTGAATCCTCTCACTATCAAGCCAGCTGCACTTAACTAGGCAAGAGCGGGCATTCCATCACACTCATGACTTGTGCTTGTAGATGATGGACAGGCTTTGGGGAGTCAGGAGATTTGTTACTTACTACAGTCTCTGACCTGCTCTTGCAGCCACGATAATTTTATGATAAGTCCAGTTCCATTTGTTGGTTCATCACAAGTTGAGTTAAGAAAGTTGGGGAAGCACATTGGTTGTATTTGATAAGGATGAATGCAGGGGGCAAAAACTCTTCATGTTAAGTGATGCTAGAGGCATGATGCTCAGTCCACATCGATGGCCATTGATTCCTTCCTATCTGGGCATCAATGCTCCACTGTATATGCATGTATCTGTTCCAGACCAACTTCATGCAAGTCAAGGACCAGACTGAATAAACCCATGACTGTGAAGCTAACACTGGCATCAAAATTCGAAGGAATCTAACATAATATTTATTAGGGAAATAAGGAAATGGCAGAGACATTAAACAAATATTTTATATCTGTCTTCACAACAGTGGAAATAAAAAAGAAATACCAGCACTAACAGGCACTCAAGGGTTTAATGAGAATGTGGAACTTAAAATAATTAATATTAGTAAAGAAAAGTTCCTGGAGAAATTAATGCAACTAAAATCTGACAAATCCCCTGGACCTGATGGCCTACATTCTAGATTTCTAAAAAATGTAGAAATATCAAAAGCATTGCTTGTGATCTTTAAAAATTCCCTGCATTCTACAATGTTCCCCTGGGAGTGGAAGGTAGCAAATGTGACACTGCTGTTCAGGATAGGAGTGAGAAAGGAAGCAGAAAGTTACAGGTCAGTATGGATGATATCAGTTGTCAAGACAATGCTGGAATCCATGATGAAACTATCGGTGACTGGATTCTTAGAAAATCACACCATCATTAGGCAGAGTGGAAGGGAAGTTGTCTTTGACAAATCTGTGAACCTGGGGATTAGCCTGCGGCTTGTCAAGTGCCTAAGTGGGATAACTCGGGGTGGGTCTTTCCAGAAATAGATGACACTGTGCCCTTGCCGGCTCCCCGCTGAGACAAGGGTCACCTCCATTAGGTTCCTGCCTGAACCTTGAGGACTATGTCCAGTTTTGGTCCCCATCCCTACTTGTTTTTGAAGGGATGTAATGAAGAATGGACTAGAGACAGAAGCAATCAACAGATTCAAGGAAGAAAGCAATATCTGATAGAAAGTGGAACAAAGGGCTATGGAGGGCAGGCAGGAGATTGGTGCTGAGAGCAAGATAAGATCAGCCATGATCATGTTAAATAGCAAAATGGGCTTGAAGGGCTGAATTGCCTACTCCTGCTCTTAATTGCTGTGAAGATTTGTTACATTGATTCCCAAGCTGAGAGGGTTTTCCTAAGAAAAGAAATTAAGTAAAATGCTCCTGTGCTCTTTGGAATTTAGAAGACTGAAATGTGATTTTATTAAAATGTATAAAATTCTCAGCATCCAGCCAGATAATGAGAAAGAGAAATTGCTTTCCCTTTCTGGAGAGGTTTCACCTGGGTTATGCTAACCCAAGGATAACAATGAATAAAGCAGATATTTCAGATTGTAAGAGCTCTGCTCTGCTTAAGGAAACTGTTAAATAGTTATGACAAAGGAGGGGTGCCATGGAGAAAGATGGTGAATTTAGAACCATAAGCCCATGGGATATTAACAAATTAACTCCCATCGTGCTGGTCTATGAGCTGATTTTTCTGACAATATTTGTGTCTCATTTAAACAGGAGAGATATGGGAAGGTATAAAAAGCCAGAGAAATTTACTGGAATTTACTGGTGAGTATGGAAGATTTTGGAGATGAAGATGATGATTTAAATTGGGATCTTCATGTAGGCAATGAACAAACAAGATGTGGAATATAGAACATAGAACATTACAGTGTAGTACAGGCCCTTCGGCCCTTGATGTTGCACCGCCCTGTGAAACCATGAAGTCCATCTAACCAACACTATTCCATTCTTGTTCATATGCCTATCCAATGACCATTTAAATGCCCTTAAAGTTGGCACATCTACTACTGCTGCAGGCAGTGCTATGTCTCCTCATGCTAGCCATCATCATCCGAGGAAAAAGGCTCTCACTGTCCACTCTATCTAACCTTCTGATTATCTTATATGTCTCAATTAAGTCACCTCTCAACCTTTTTCTCTCTAACGTAAATAGCCTCAAGTCCCTCGCCTTTCCTCATCAGACCTTCCCTCCATAGCGGGCAACATCCTAGTAAATCTCCTCTGAACCCTTTCCAAAACTTCCATATTCTTCCTATAATGTGGTGACCAGAACATCACGCATTACTCCAAGTGTGGCCGCAACAGAGTTTTGTACTGCAGCAGCATGACCTCATGTTTCCAAAACTCGATCCCTCTACTAATAAAAGCTAACACACTGTATGTCTCCTTAACAGCCATGTCACTCTGGATGGCAACTTTGAGAGATCTATGTACATGGACGCCGAGATCTCTCTGCACATCTCCAATACCAAGAATCTTACCATTCGCTCAGTAAACTGCATTCCTGTTATTCCTTCCAAAGTGAATCACCTCACATTTTTCTGCAAGAAAATCTATTTGCCACCTCTCAGCCAAGGTCTGCAGCTTATCTATATCCCTCTGTAACCTACAACATCCTTCAGGACTATCCACGACTGTACCAATCTTAGTGTCGTCTGCAAATTTACTAACCCATTCTAGCCAATTTCTGATCCAAACCGCTAAATCGCACTCAATTCCATGCCTCCATATTTTGAGCAGAAGCCCACCATGGGGAACCTAATCAAAGCCTTACTGAAATCCATATACACCACATCAATGGCTTTACCCTCATCCACCTGTTTGGTCACCTTCTCAAAGAACTCAATGAGGTTTGTGAGGCACGACCTACCCTTCACAAAACCGTGTTGACTATCCCTAATCAACTCATTCCTTTCCCGATGATTATCACTCCTATCTCTTATAACTTTTTCCAACACTTTACCCACAACTGAAGTAAGGCTCGCTAGTCTATAATTGCTAGGGTTGTCTCTACTTCCCTTCTTGAACAAGGAAGCAACATTTGCTATCCTCCAATCTTCTGGTAATATTCCTGTAGACAATGACCGCATAAAGATCCAAGCCAAAGGCTCAGCAATCTCCTCCCTGGCTTCCCAGAGGATCCGAGGATAAATCTCATCTGGCCCAGGGGATTTATCTATTTTCACACTTTCCAGAATTTCTAACACCTTCTCCTTGTGAACCTCAATCCCGGCTCATCCAGTAGCCTGTTTCTCAGTATTCTCCTCACCAACATTGTCTTATTCCAGTGTGAATACTGAAGAAAAATATTCATTTAGCACTTCCCCTATCTCCTCTGACTCCACGCACAACTTCCCACTACTGTCCCTGATTGGCCCTAATCTTACTCTAGTCATTCTAGCATACCTATGGAAAGCTTTAGGGTTTTCCCTGATCCTATTCACCAACGACTTCTCATGTCCCCCTCTCATTCATCTTAGCTCTCTCTTTAAGTCTTTCCTGGCACCTTGTTTAATGTGGGATAGGATGCAGACATGGACATTTTCAGTAAACCAGTACTTGTTGTTGTCTCAGTTTACTACCAATTTGTCTGAAATAAAAACTGTCTGAAATTTTGCACTGTTGACTTCAGCCACCTGGAAACTGAATCAACTCAAATTCCTTTCAATTAAGAATATCATATCCGACAAGGAAGAGGATACATTCATGTAACCAATTAGTGTTCAGATAATCCCAGATCCAACACTGAATTAGCCCAATACGCCAAGCAGTGTGTGTTTCTGCTTGTACGTATTTGATGTCTCTTGTGTCTGTGATATTCCCAGTTGTTTGATTATGTAATGTCATGGTTTGGAACTTTATCATTGAGTACTAAAATGTCAGGTAGATTCCTCTGGGAGGTATCCAGTTTAGAGCAGACTGTTCCTTATAGGGAAAGGGGGAAAAATCTGGGAAAACCTTCCAGGGAGTGGAGCATTCCTCCAGTCACAATGTGTACCACTCTGTTAAAATGCCTTAGGAATATGTGTTTAATGTCAGTGTTGAGACCAACCACAGCAACTTAAACCCTTCTGCTCCCAGATTGCTCTCTCACGGTGATAATCCTCTGACTGATAGGGCTGGTTATGCATCTCTAATCTATTCGTAGAATCCCTATGGTGTGGAAACAGGCCTTTCAACCCATCACCGACCCTCCAAACTGAACCTCACCCAGCCCCATGCTTTTACCCTATAACCCTACATTTCCTATGGCTAAACCACCCAGCCTGCACATCCCCAGATTATTTAGCATGGCCAGACTACTCTAACTTGCACACCTGTGGACTGAAACCGGAGCACCTTGACAGAAACACACACAGGCATGGGGTGTATCCTGCTACCTCTACATAGGCAATCACCTGAGGGTGGAATCGAACTCAGGTTTCTAGCACTGTGAGGCAGCCTTGCTGAACACTATGCCACCCTATCCTCATGACTGGATGATGATGAGAGATCAAAGAAAGGAGGGAAAGGATGAATAGCAGTCGGGTGGAGTGGGATGGGATCATGAGAGATGATAGCTTGGGGGAGGTGGTGAGAAACTTGTAATAATTTTTTTAGTGTGCCGATAGAGCTGGTTAAAAATATCAGCACTTGAACCACTGTGACCAACCTCCCTGAAACTTAATCACGAATTGGAGTAAGGCACAATTATACTTCTGACCACAAGTGACTACTTAGCTAAGTTCACTGAGTTGAAGTGGAGACACTAAAATTTCTCATTAACCTTTTGAGAACTGCACTACCGTTTCTTCATCTGATTTGAAATGATGTTAATGCTGGGAACCTCCACTTCCAAATGAGCAGATTTTTTATAGACACCACAAGACTTCCTTGAGCTCCGTTTTTCAAATGATTTATGTTACAAAACATGTGAGAAGATGTGCTTATTTTCTGGGGAGCTGAAGGAGGTGGGGGCTGGGGGGTGGGGGTGTTGTTGGGGGAGGGAAGTACATTCCACTGTTCCTATGAGTGTCAGTTAACATCAAACAGAGGGACTGCTTTGTGATCCTTTACAGAGCTGCAGACAGCTGGGACTGAGAGCCGTGGTTTATATGAGTCAATGAGGAACTTCATCAAAGTTAGATTGCAGAAGGAACCTTGAAATCCCGTTATGATTCTGCCAGTTGTTGTTACGAACAATTTGTAGCACTGCTTGTCGTAATGCATGGGTTCTCTGCGCTATTACACAATATATATAAGAACAAAAGCACTAGGAGCAGGAGTTGGTCATCTGGCCCTTCGAGTCTGCTCTGCCATTTAGTAAGATCATGGCTGATCTTTTTGTGGCGCAGCTCTACTAACCTGCCCTCTCACCTTAACCCTTAATTCCTTAATTGTTCAAAAAAATTATCTATCTTAGCTTGAAAAACATTCACTGAGGTACCGCCAACTACTTCACTGGGCAGGGAATTCAACAGATTCACAACCCTGTGGGTGAAGAAGCTTCTCTTCAACTCTGTCCTAAATCTTCTCCCCCTCTTGTTCCAGTTTCACCAGCCAGTGAAAACATCCTCCCTTCTTCTATCTTATGTATTCTCTTCTTAATTTTATATATTTTTGTAAAATCCCCCCTCATTCTTCTAAATTCCAAAGAATATAATCCCAATCTACTCAGCCTTTCCTCATAAGCCAACTCCCTCAACTCTGGAATCAACCCAGTGAACCTCCTCTGTACCCCCTCTAGTGCCGGTACATCCTTTCTCAAGTAAGGAGACTAAAACTGCACACAGTACTCCAGGTGTGGCCTCACCAGCACCTTGTACAGCTGTAACATAACCTCCCTGCTTTTAAACTCAATCACTTAGCAATGAAGGACAACATTCCATTTGCCTTCTTAATTACCTGTTGCACCGGCGAACCAACCTTTCTGTGATTCATGCACAAGCACATCCAGGTGTCTCCGCACAGAAACATGTTGAAATATTTTTACCATTCAAACAATAGTCCTTTTTACTGTTATTCCTACCAAAATGGATGACTTCACATTTGTCAACATTGTACTCCATCTGCCAGACCTGTGCCTACTCATTTAAACTATCTATCTCCCTCTGCAAAGTTTCACAGTCCTCTGTACACCTTGCTCTGCCACTTTGCTCTGCCACTCAGCTTAGTGTCATCTGCAAACTTTGACACAGTACATATGGTCCCCAACTCTAAGTCACCTATATAAATTATAAACAATTGCGGTCCTAACACTGATCTCTAAGGCACACCACTAGTCACTGACTGCCAACCAGAATAGCACTCACTTATCCCCATTCTTTGCCTTCCATTAGTTAACTAATCCTCCTTCCATGCTAATGCAGTACCCATAATGCCATGCATTTTTATCCTATGCAGCAGCCTTTTGTATGGCACCATGTCGAATGTAAGGTAGCTTTACTGTCTGATGGGGTACAGAGATCTGCAGGGCCTGTTTGACCTAGTGTGGCAAATGAAAATAAAGTTGGTACACTTAAGAAAAGAGCCTCTTATCTTGAATAAGGTTTTGTTTCATTAGTGATAACAATCAGGTCCAAGTTAAGCTGATAAAATGGACATTGTTACAGAGATTATGAAGAAGACCCAAACAATAGGGTCCTACTCCTTTGAAATCCTTAACAGTTCTCCCATTATGCCTCATATATCATCATCATAGTCAGTGGTGCTTAAGGCATGCCGCAGCATGAATGCTTTCAAACCCTTACCCCCTTTTTTTACAAAAGCAATTTTGAGTCTTCAGGTGAAATAAATGTTCAGGTGCTTTATAACTATTCATATTAATTACAATTGCACATGGTTTCCTCGATTTAAAAAAAAATCTATCAAGAAGTAGATTTATAACTGACTTTTTTTATTTGTGGGATGTTAAAAAATAGAATAATTTGGTGAGTTGCGTAGTAGGCATTGAGGACATTCATGATGCAACTACTAGTACCAAAGGGTGGTGAGCATACATTAGAGGAGGAAAAACAAAACAACCGGCCTTTTAGTAGATCCTTTCATAAGCCCAAGACATTTCAGAATCTTGGGACCAATGTCCTTCTCTCTAGCTTTTATCTTTTAATCAACATTACAGAAGTAGATTTTCTAATCATCGGTACTTTTTGTGGTTTGCACATTAGTTGCTGCGGTTGCTACATTTTCTCAATGTTCCCATGTGGGCAGCTGGATCTTACTGGTTAGGTCAGTATTTATTTCCCTAGTTGCCCTCAATTACATGTTCTTTTCCACAGTAAACACGGATGCAAAATACTCCTTTAGTATCTTCCCCATCTCATGCGGCTCCACACAAAGTCGTCTTGCTGATCTTTGAGGGGCCCTATTCTCTCCCTAGTTATTCTTTTGTCCTTAATGTATCTTTGAAATCCCTTTGGATTCTGTTTAACCCTATTTGCCAAAGCTATCTCATGTCCTCTTTTTGCCCTCCTGATTTCCCTCTTAATAACACTCCTACTGCCTTTATACTCTTCTAAAGATTCAGTCGATCTTTCTTGTCTGTACCTGACATATGCTTCCTTCTATTTCTTAATCAAAAGCTCAAAAGATCAATTTCTCCAGTCATCAAGCATTTCTTATACCTACCAGCCTTTCCTTTCATCCTGACAGGAATATACTGTCTCTGGACTCTCGTTATTTCATTCCTGAAGGCTTACCATTTTCCATCTGTCCCTTTAATGTCTCCCCCAATCAGCTTTTGAAAGTTCTTGCCTAATACCGGCAAAATTGGCCTTCCTCCAATTTAGAACTTCAACTTTTAGATCTGGTCTATCCTTTTCCATCACTATTTTAAAATTAGTAGAATTATGGTCTCTGGCCCCAAAGTGCTCCCCCACTGACACCTCAGTCACCTGCCCTGCCTTATTCCCCAAGAGTAGGTCAAGTTTTGCACCTTCTCCAGTAGGTACATATTGAATCAGAAATTTTTCTTGTACACACTTAACAAATTCCTCTCCATCTAAACCCCTTAACACTATGGCAGTCCCAGTCTATGTTTAGAAAGTTAAAATTCCCGACCATAACAATCCTATTATTGTTACAGTTAACTGAAATCTCCTTACAAATTTGTTTCTCCATTTCCTGCTATTAGCGGCTCTATAATACAATCCCAATAAGGTGATCATCCCTTTCTTATTTCTTAGTTCTACCCAAATAACTTCGCTGGATGTATTCCCAGGAATATCCTCCCTCAGTACAGCTGTAATGCTATCCCTAATCAAAACACCACGTCCTGTCCTCTCTTGCCGCCCTTTCTATCCTTCCTTTAGCGTTTGTACCAGTCTCAGATTGATCTCTTTTCTCACTATCTCCCTGGGTCCTAATCCCCACCTTACCAGTTTAAGAAGATATTCCAATGATCCAAAATGTGAACCTTTCTCCCCTGCACCAGCACCTTCCTTCAGAATCTCATCCTTTTCCCTTCCTATGTCGTTGGTACCAATGTGTACAATGACCTCCTGCTGGTCCCGAACATTCTGCAAGCTTTCTGAGACATCCTTGATCCTGGCACCAGGGAGACAACACACCATTCTGACTTTTTGCTGCTGGCTGCAGAAATGTCTGTCTGTGCTCCTGACTAGAGAGTCCCCGAACATAATCGATCACTTGGAACCTAATGTACCCCTTATTACATTAGAGCCAGTCTTGATACCAGAAACTTGATTGTTTCTATTACATTCCCCTGAGAGTCCATTACCCCCTACGTTTTCCAGAACAATATATTTATTTGAAATGAGGATAGCCACAGGAGGCCTGTCTACCTGCCTCCCCCTCCTACCTTTCCTGGAGTTAATCCATCTACCTGACTGTATCTGCAGCTTTCTCCCTTCCTAAAACTGCCATGCATCACACTCCCTTCCTCTCGTAAATTCCTCATTGCCTCTAACTGCCGCTCAACCAATCCATGCGTTCTGATAGGATTTGCAGTCAAAGACACTTCCTGCAGACATAATCATTAGTAACATGGAAACTCTCCCTAAACTCCCACATCGGACAGGAAGAGCATATCACTCCACTAAAGGTCAGCTTTGCTACTTCTCAATCTACAGACTAAGAAAATAGCCCTATCCTTTTGCTCTGAAAAACAGTGCTCCAGGCTAACTTAGTATTTATGGTTTATATTTTTAAACTTTAATCAAGAGACAGATCTCAATAAGACATTTAATCAAGAAAGAGCCCACTACACTCACTACTGTAGACTTACAGCAAGGTTTCATGTTAAAAACTATGTACTTATCTATTGCTGTGCTGTGAGCTCTCCCACACAGGTTTCTCCAAGGTCAGCTGTGAATTTTGCTATTTGTTAATTTTCCTGGATGCACTCTGATGTCCAGAGATACATGAAATCAAACAGCAAAGGCAGTAACTGTGCAGATTCACTGCTGTGTGAGTTCGCAGCGTCGGTTTCTTTCTCTCTCTCTCCAGCACTGACCATGTGGTCGCTGCCTTTTGTCTGTCGTCCTCCTTTTAAAAGTGCCATTGTTTTGATCTTTTCTCCCCAAAGTTCCAAAACAATGCAACAGCATATAAAACATTAATTGCAGCTCCTGGGATTCGAGGAAATCACCTCCAGCACCTAAAATACCTCAAAAAAGGAACAGCTTTTACAGCCACAACTTTTTCCCATCCTCCAAATTGGATTACCCAGAATCCTTGGTGGAATTAGCTTCAACAAAAAACATCTGGAACAGAAATCAAGTCTAAATCATTCTGACCGTGGAATTGTTAATCATTTTTGTTTTTAAAAACCTCAGTCGGGTTCACTCCAGCCCTTGAGGGAGAGAGATCAGCCATCAATACCTGACATGAGAAAGGTGAACTCTGTGGACAAATTCCTTTAGCCTACATAGAACAAAGTCCTGTGTGTGAATACATGTAATTTCTGGTGTGCAAATATGATTCTCACAGCAAATGAATCATCAAGAAAAGGATAATGGAGCCTGCCAATCCCTGCTGTGTTTCCCATGGCAACAGGCTATCAAATCAGCATGCACTTGCCTGGTCTGAGTTTAATCAGCAAACTATGATTGACAGTTGATGGTTCCTGCTGCATTTTCATTGCCAAGCATGATCTGATCAATCAATAGCTTTTCTCATACTTCATAAATTGTTGTTCTCTTTCTAAATTTGCTTTCTTGCATCCCAGTCCTGATAAGTGCAGGATGAAAAGCTTTGACATTGTGTCCTTTTTAAGGCAGTGTTTAAGCCTTGCATTTATGAAATCATGAGATTTCTCCATGATTGTTTTCTTAAAAAAAAGTATAACTCTTTGGATGGATTAACCCATCGATTTGTTTCCTCTCAATATTTGCACTAGGGTGAAACAAAACTCTCTGACAGACCGTGCCCAGAAGGTGCTCGGAAAGTAACAGGCATTTGAAATGGAAAAATTAAAGTGTCAAAAAAAACTCGCTCTCTATTCTCAAAATCAATATAAAAATGTAAATTAATCAGCCAACAGTGAGCTTGGAAGCTGAGAAGATTTATCATTTTGACAAGTCTGTTTCATACGTTGTACTTAATTTTTGTCTAGACAAACAAAAGACACTAATTACAAAAGAGACCTGTTAGCCAACGATGCTGGGTTTAAGCCAGATAATGAGATAGAGGCAGAGCCCTTCCACATGTAAATATATTCATAGAGCACTTCCTCTCTCTGATTATTTGCCTGGTTTGCTTTGTAGTAGGATAGGAAAAACACTCCTTGGAATAAGGAGACTAATGCCCTGGATAAGATGCTTCCTCTGGGCTTCTACATATCACTCGGTTGTAGATAGGGGTTCACTGGGACTGAGTTCTTCATTTATCAAAGTAAGTGTGTGTGACTGTGTGTGTGTGTGTCTGTGTGTGTGCACGCGTGCGTGCATGTGTGTGTCTCTGTGTGTGTGCGCACGTGTGTGTGCATGTATGTGTGTGTATGCGTGTGCATATGTGTGTGTTTGATAGGAAAAGCTGCTAATTAACTGAGCAGGAACGAGAGATGATTCCCAATCTACATTTTGAATTCTGATTTGTTGTAGTTGTCAAGAGTGGAACCAACTGGGAACTTCAGGAGCCGGTCTGCGTGCCAGCTGCCAGTACAGGCGGTTCAAGGGTAGTGAATGGGTTCCATTTTGGAGTCCGTTCCCAAGTTGATTTATATGTGAGTCAGAAGGCAATGCAGGATAATATAAAATAGCCATCTGTAAGTACAGGGTTAAAAATCACACAACACCAAGTTATAGTCCAACAGGTTTAATTGGAAGCACACTAGCTTTCGGAGCGACAATCACCTGATGAAGGAGCGTCGCTCTGAAAGCTAGTGTGCTTCCAATTAAACCTGTTGGACTATAACCTGATGTTGTGTGATTTTTAACTTTGTCCACCCCAGTCCAACACTGGCATCTCCAAATCATGTAAGTACAGGGATCATTCATATACTGGATCTTTAAAATTACACCCCTTGTATGTGCTTGCATTTGTAAGTATGAGCTTTTGTAAGTCAGTCATTCATAAATTGGGGACCCCCTGTATTCCATTTGCAGACCGGTACATTATTGAAAATATTGTCAGGGTTTAATTCTAAAGAACTGAAAGAATTTAACATCACCTAAAAATTCTCAAGCAGCTTCTGCGTGCAAATTTCTGTAGCATAGTCTTTATCAGCTGATGCATATCAGGCTTTCAGCTGCTATGGAAACCAGAAAATCTTCAAAACGTGTGTTTCTTCCCTATTATGTGCATAATACAGAAAGCTCTAAGTGTAGTGAGGTTCCTTATCAGCTGGAGCAGACATCCTGTGAATTCCATACTCTGAAATCAATATGTGCATTTTAAATCATTCATAATCGAGAATAAAGTGCAAAACTATACAATGACACAGAAATTTGGGTTAACTCTCATGTAGGCATTGGGTTTATTGAACATGTAGAGGAGATGCTGAGGCATGCTATGATGTAACAGTGACATCAGCAATCATGTGACAAGACTCTGTTGGAAGGTTGGAACAGGTACATGTCAGAGCGTGGAGCTCTGCCGCCTTATGAGGGGATGACACCAAGATAAATCTATACATGATGGTAGAGAGAGAGCGATCTTTGTGCTACCCTCAAATGTTGTTTAAGAGAAACCTAGAAGTGATCTCCTTACTTGAGAAAGGATGTACTGGCACTAGAGGGGTGCAGAGGAGGTTCACTAGGTTGGTTCCAGAATTGAGGAGACTGCCTTATGAGGAGAGACTGGGATTATCTTCATTGGAATTTGGAAGAATGAGGGGTTATATTTTAGAAACATATAAAATTACGCAGGGAATAGGTAAGATAGAAGCAAGAAGGTTTTGTCCACTGGTGGGTGAAACTAGGACAAGAGGGCATGGCCTCAAAGTTAGGAGGAGCAGATTTGGGACTGAATTGAGAAGGAACTTCTTCACCCAGAGGGTTGTGGAATTCCCTGCCGAGTGAAGTAGTTGAGGCTTCCTCATTGAATGGTTTAAAAGCTAAGATAGATAATTTTCTTGAACAGTAAAGGAATTAAGGGTTAAGGTGAGTGGGTGGGTAAGTGGAGCTGAGGCCACAAAAAGATCAGCTATGATCTTATTGAATGGTGGAGCAGGCTCAAAGGGCCGGACAGCCTACTTCTGCTCCTGGTTCTTATGTTGAAGCCTGAGCCTCTATGAGGAACAATAGAATCAACGCTAAAACAAATCTAAGAAAAGGGTGGATATATATTTTAGTAAGAATTTATCAGGCTGAATTTTTTCCATTTGCAGTTGAAGTGTGCTGGCGAGGGAGTTTCATGACATCTAATCTTCCATACACTTATACTTATTCTCTTTCTTCTCTCGCTTACATGAACCTGCACCACACTTAAAGCCAGGTTGCACTGCTCTTCAGAAACAGCAAGCCAGGAACTATTCCCCCAAGCTCCAGCACTTGTGTGATAGACAGTACTTAACTTTAGCTTGATGACAACATTCTATTAATGGTGAACAACATTTGATCTGGTGCTGTGTAAGAGCTGGTGCTGTGTAAGAGCTTTTTCAGTGCTGGAGTGATGCTAGGTACATCGGTTATACTTGCCAAAGATGGCAGCTCATATCAAACAACATACACTTTTCATCATTCACAATAAGCAAGTTACTGACCATGGCCAAACAGCTTTGATTCCCTGATTGGACAGCATTTGGTAAATAATCCTAAGTGTGAGATGAATTTTGCTGACAACCAATTTAGAATTGACCCCATTCTGTGCAGACAGAAAGGACATTGCATTCACTAGGGGTATTTAACACATCTGGTTTAAAATGTAAACTGTTAACCGTCAGTCATCATTAACTAGCGCATTCTGTCTATCAATCAGAACCCATTTGCCAGCATCTTCTCCCATTTACAGTGAATGCTGTGTGCCCTTTGATATTTCATACAAATTGTCCTGATGGGTCATGTGTTAAAGGAAAAAGGAAGGTAAAAGGAGTGAAGGATTATCAGGTAAGTCATGAACTCATTGAATGGCAGAACGGACTTAATGGGCTAAATAGTCTCCTTCTGCTCTTATGCTTTATGGAGTGCAAGACAAAAAGTTTCAACTAAATGTGTCTTTTATCAGCAGGAGTAACTTTCTGTATTATCAAATGACTAATTGAATTCAACCAATGTTAGTGGACTAGGTGACTGTGGGGTGCTCAAGCGAAGGCAGCAAGGTGGCAATGTAGGATTGAGGATGGACAGATGGTTAACATAAATCATTCCAAATGAAGTCTGAATTGGGGGAGGCCACTCCAAGACCATGGCTCCCCTTTTCCTGATTTACGTTTTCATGATGAGGAATCTTCCACTTTCTTACAGCAATTTTCAATAAAACTTTTTTCAGCTGTCCATTCACTGGGTAGCCAATGAATAAGGTCATAGCCAATGACATTTCTTGTGGGTTTTTTTCCACTTATTTGTCTATTTGTATCTATTAGATTGTTATCAGATTAAGTGTCTTATGAACTGCTCTTGTGCCTTCCTCCACTATCAAACAATTTATACACAGCACAACATGATTGCACCCACATTTACAGCTGCAAATCAAGGGAAAAGTCATGGATGAGTTTCTGTGCTCAACAGCTACCTTGAACAAAAATATCAATTCTAAACCTTCATTCCCAAAGGAAAACTTTAATTTTCATTCTCTGCGCTCTATTCCCTTGAGTGAGTGAGAGAGAGAGCTAAATGATGTGGCTGTTGCATCTGCTGGGAACTAAATAGAGAACATCTCAACCAATTTTTATTTGTATTCCCTAGCAGTCACTATTAGAGTGAGGACTGTTGTTTACTTAGGCTCATCTGAATTCAAAACTCGCCCCTAGTCCCAGAGGGCCAGAAGCTTCTAATAAGTCACTGTCTGACTCTGCCAAGTCTTACATTTAGCAGCAACTTTCCTAATTACTGACTTTCCTGTGTTTAAAACTATGAGGTGAGAAGGTAATGTGTTCCCTCATTTGAATTGCCAAGTCTGTGCTGAAGTCAATCTGCGAAACTCGATTTTGTGAAGAATCCAGCAAACGCCTTGTGACTCCTACCCCAAGCCAGTTGCTGAAACTGATGCTTTTCTTGACAATGGGTTTGTTCACAGAATGCAATGTTTCATATCTTCCAACATTCCAATCCAGTGGCTTTTCCCCAGGAGTCCTGTGATAGTGCACGTGAAACGTCAACTCTCTCTCCAGTCCACATTTAATTATTTAAAAAATGTTATCAGGGTTTGTACCTCTCCCACCCTTATGGGCGGTGAGTTCCAGAACCTCATCATCCTCTGGGTGAAAACATTTTTCCACACCTTCCCTCTAAACTTCTGCCCCGTTCCCTTATACCTCCAACCCCCAGCTCACTGATCCCTCCATCAAGGGAAATATTGCCTAATCTATACTCCTCATTATTTTATACATCTCAAACATGTCCCCTCTCAATCTCCTCCACCCCAAGGAAAATAACCCCAATCTGCTTCATCTCTTTACAGAACTGAAACTCTCCAGCCCAGGCAACATCCCAGTAAATCACCTATATTCCTGATGAAGGGCTTTTGCCCGAAATGTCGGATTTTTCTGCTCCTCGGATGCTGCCTAAACTGCTGTGCTTTTCCAGCACCACTCGACTCCAGAATCTGGTTTCCAGCATCTGCAGTCCTTGTTTTTACCTCCTCTGCACCCTCTCCAGGGCTGCCAAGTCCCTCCTATTATGTGGATTCCAGAACTGCACACAATACTCTAGCTGTGGCCTAACCAATGTTTTATACAATTCCAGCATCGCCTCTCTGCTCTTAAACTCCATACCTCCATTAATAAAGACAGTGGACCATATGCATTCTTGACCACTTTATTTTAACTCGGGCTGGGATTAAAGAATTCAAGGTATTTGATGAGAAACGTAGCTTCCCAGAGTATAATGTCCAAGAGATAGATAATTTCTTGTCCTCAGTCTTAAGCCTCTTCTCTGACACCACAGTACTAAAACTGACTACAGAGGAACCTCAATTATCTGAACGAGTTGGGCGGTCAGCATTTCATTTGAATAATTGATTATTTGGATAATTGATTTGACCTAAAACAAGGGAAGCCATACTGATCTAATGCTGTGCCCTACCAGAGAGTTTACATATATTTATAATTTTGTTGAGTCTGCTATTTAAACAAACTAATCTTTGCATTCTGCATATTGCAGGTTAAACTGAGAAGGACTGAACCCTCACCATCACATAAATATATGAAATCCCAGCATTAAGCTAGGTCCCAAACAGCTTCTACAATCACAAGAGCATTCATCGGTTTCCGCTGAACTCAGTGTCGCGATAGAAAGACAGAAGTACCACCTCACGTATGCGTTTACTTTCTCTGCCATTTTTTTCATAACGGCCCAGTAAAGAGATGGGAATAAAGCACTTACTTTTGCAAAGGGCTGTGTAACTAACCCTTAGGTAAAAAAATCCAGTCGATGTTGTTTGAGCTGCTTTTGTTTCTTTATTTTTTGCCAGCATTTTCACATGTCCTTCAGTGCAGGTAATCCGAAGTCACTCACCTCTTTGATGTAACGTCTTTACGGGACCTTGAGATCTTCTTCAGGTAATCTGAAATTCGGATAATTCATTTTTGGATAATTGAGGTTCCTCCCTACCAGGTTCATTATCATCTCAACACACTCCAACAGTGACGACGCATTCAGAAGAACTTTCTTTAACAGGAATGTGCTAGGGAATATCTTCTGGTCATGAAGGGTACTGCAAAAATATAATTTCCATCTTCCCCACCAAGAAGTGGAGAGAGCAATGTCTGGCAGGCATTTTGAGAAATTAGGGAAAACCATTATAAACATGTGCAATCACTAGTCTGACCAAATAATATTTGATGTGACACAGTGATTCAGTGGTTAGCATAGCTATCTCACAGCGACAGGGACCTGGGTTCAATTCAAGCCTTGGGTGACTGTCTGTCTGGAGTTTGCACATTTCCCCTTGGCTGAGTGGGCTTCCTCCCACAGTCCAAAGATGTTCAGATTAGGGTGAATTGGCCATGCTAAATTGTCCCATAATGTCCAGGGATGGGCAGGATTAGCCATGGTAAAAATGTGAGGTGACAGGGGTAGGAATGGGATGCTCTTCAAAGGATCAGTGAGGACTTGAGGGCCTGAATGGTCCCTTTATGCCTTGTAGGGGTTCTATGGTTTCATCGCGTGTTGGGCTGCTTTCCCCAGGAAGGCAACTAGTCTAATGGAGGAGGTACAGCAGAGATTTACTAAAGGGTATTTTGGGTGAAAGGCTTTAGTTAAGACTCAAGCCTAGTAAAACTCAAGCACTTTCCACTACTGAAAGAGATGAGTAAGAAGGCAACTCAGTGAGTCAGTTTAAATTCCCCTTTTTTAAAAAGTCTGATTTGTGAATCCAGCTGTGTAATTAAAAATTAATATTTAATATGACACATCTTCATGACATCATGGATGATTATGCAACATTGACCTCCGTTGTTTATGTAATGATTGACAGATTACAGAGCCACAGGTTAGCACTGGATGAGGCCATTTGGCCCATCATATTTGTGCCAGCTCTCCCAAAGGACATCATACTCAGTGCCATTCTCCTGTCTTCCCTGCAGAACCCTGCACACTGTTCCTTTCCAAATAGTCATCTAAACGAACTTAATTGTCTTGATTGAATGTGTCTCAACCACACTCTGTAGCAGCACATTCTCAATCGTAACCACTCATGGTGTGACAAAACTGTTCCACCTATCACTTTTACTTCTCGTATTAATTATAAATCTGTGCCGTCTTGCTTTCGGTTCTTTAACAAGTGGGAGCTTTCTCTCCCTATTTACTCTGCACCGACATCTCATGGTTTCACTCAGATTTCCACTCAGCCCTTTCATTTCTAAGGCAAACAATCCCAACTGCTCCAAGCTATCTTCATAATTGAAATTCACCATGCCTGGAATCATTCCCTCATTTCTAGCTGTTAATGACATCCAGGGATATGGAGGTACTATGGTAATATTACATTGAGGTAGATGATCAGCCATGATCTAGAATGGTACAGCAGGCTTGAGGGGGTAAATGGCCTACTCCGGCTCCAACTTGAAGAGATTCTAAAAATTAATTATGAAGGTTTGATCATTTGAATAGGAGCAAAAACCACACGACACCAAGTTATAGTCCAACGGGTTTATTTGAAAACATTAGCTACTAGCACCTGACAAAGGAGCAGCGCTCCGAAAGCTATTGATTTCAAATAAACCCATTGGACTATAACCTGGTGTTGTGTGATGTTTTTTACCTTATTCAACTCTGTCCAACACCGGCTCCTCCACATCATGTTTTGAATAGGATACTGTTCCCACTAATTGCTGAACTGGTAACTTGTCGCCCAAGTTTATCACCATCGGAACACAGCGCGAGGTTAGGAGTATTGTTTTTATGAGGAAGGTGCTTAAAAATACTCCCCGAGGCAATAGTGGAAACAAAAGCCAAAGTATGAATATGTAAGGATGTGCATTGTCCATTCAATCATAGAGTCATAGACATGTACAGCACGGAAATAGACCCTTCGGTCCAACTCGTCCATGCCGACCACAAATTCCAACCTAGTTCTTCAAGCCTGTCCAGCATTTCATGAGATCATGGATTCCAGTTGAGGAAATCTGGTCAGCATGAATGCATTGGGCCGAAGGGCCTGTTTCTGTGCTGTATATCTCTATGGCTCTGTAACTCCTGCCACAGCTCCACATTATTTTATTCCCTCATCCAGCCAATTTTACTTCCTGGTCTAGCAAAATAGCTTTTAGTAAGAAAAGGGATAAATATCGTCAAAAGTGTAGAGATCAATCATTGAAAGAACCAGTTCTACTGTGAAAAGCCAAACTTATCTCTTGTGATGTTGGCTTTCCTATGATTTAGGACCAGCTTGAACGAGGAAAATCAGTATCAAATCTTGTTCTTGCAGTAGAGTTGCCATAGGAACTGGCTACATTGTAAACTATACAGGAGAAAAAAAATGCGTTCGATAAAAACCATTCAGACATTTGATAAAGCATTATTAGAAGGAAAGAGATTAGTCCTCAACATAACCACTGATATTAAAAGTCTCCTTCGAACGTAAGGGAATACAGTCTTATATTTCATAATATTTTTTAATATAGATAATTATAATGAATACACTTCTTATTTTGTCGAGGAGAAATATTGGAATCTTTTGCAAACAAACAGGCAAATAGCAGAGAGACTCTTGGTACAGATTTAGCTATAACTTGGGTTTAAAGTTTTGTGGGAATTTGCATTGACATGAGGGATATTGATGGCAGAGAGACTTAAAGGCTTTCCAATTTAGTTTTGACATTAAATGCTTCCAAGTCACCTGCAGCGGAGTAAAACTTTCTCTCTAACAAAATAGGATAAAATAAAATAGAATAATAAAACTCAAGGCCGAAGGAGGCCATTTGGTCCAGAGGCTCCTTGCAAGTTTTAATTATTCTTGCTCATCCACTTTGTCTCCTTAGGTGTGATTTCTTTTACTTTCAAGTTTTGATCCAATTCCCCTTTTAGATTCTGCTGTTGAAGCTATTTCCAACCCCCTGCCAACAGAACCTTCCAAATCCTTATCAAGTCCTTAAGAAATCCTTTTTTTTTATTGGGTGAAATTTTATGGCTTGTCTCATAGAACATAGAACATCAAAGCGCAGTTCAGGCCCTTCGGCCCTCGATGTTGCGCCAACCTGTGAAACCAATCTGAAGCTCATCTAACCTGCACTATTCCATTATCATTCATACGTTTATCCAATGACCATTTCAGTGGTGTGTTTGGAGGTGGAAAGGTCATATAATCGGATGGAGCAGTGATGTAAATGAACCCTGATACACACCCACCTTGGTCAGAGGATGGGAAAAGCTAACGTTGAATTTTACACCTCATCACCAATTCAGGACCTGACATTGTGGGCCTCAGCCACCCAACCCCAGCCCTCCTCTGGTGTTACCCTTGTGATGGGTAAGGCTAGGAGAAAGTGAGGACTGCAGGTGCTGGAGATCAGAGCTTAAAAATGTGTTGCTGGCAAAGTGCAGCAGGTCAGGCAGCATCAAAGGAGCAGAAGAATCAATGTTTTGGGCATAAGCCCTTCTTCAGGATGGGTAAGGCTGTCAACCTATGGGGTGCATGCAAACCTAACTCTGCACAGGCTGCTTGTAGTCTCACAGATTAGGGAGTGTGGGGTCTTTCCTGGCTGTCACTGCCTAGTCAAGCGATGCAACATGGTGGAGAGGAGCCCCCTGGAGAGCTGCACAACACCTTAGCTGCCAACTGCTCCCCTTGCAATCCACCCCCACTCCACCCATCCCACCCCATGAATCACCTCCCACCGTTACTGACCTGTGCTCTGAGCCAATCTTGATCTGGTCCGTCCAACGAGGTGTCATTCCAGCAGCAGCCACAGCCTCCCAGTGGCGCTGCCATTCAACAAAGCCCCAAACAGCTGATTGGCCAGCAACCGTCAGTTGGTGACATTTCCATCCCCTTGGGGTACTTGATCCCTGGAAAAGTCTGCCAGTGGCTGCTTCAGTGCTAGAGTGGCACTCTTAATACTGGCAAGGTTTCTCAGAGAAGGTATCTGAAATAACTCCACAGAGGCCAGTGTCCCAAGTCACCCTTTATTTACATATGCATAGTACTTGACACTGATCCGGCTCCCTCAGAGCCAGCTCACAGAATGAACAGAACCCCTGACACCCCTGTTTCTATCCATCAGCCAGAGCTCTCTGATTAGACTGGGTTAACAGCCCCAGTCAGTGAACTCATATTCTATGAAATCCACCTGGCTGACCTTGTTCCAATCACGACAGTATCATGGTTCTCTCATATGCAAGAAATACCTTAACACCTCCAGAAAATCCAGCCCATTGTCTATAACATCCTCCTGTCATTGTGTGTTTTTTTGCCAATCACCTTAAACCTGTGATCTCTAGTTATTCAATAAACCTCTACTTCCTCTCTCTCACATAGCCCTCACATTGCTGACAATTCCTTGGACTCTCTGAGTGAGATTGGCAAACTGTTGCCAGTTAAGGTTACATTATAGCTCAGCCTATTTGACAGTAAAGAAGGGAGATGTGACATGGAGGAAGAGACTATTACACGGACCTTAGTTTTGGATTTGCAGTCACGTAATGTTTATTTTTGCAACTGAATTGGATGTTTGTGATTCTATTTCACATTCAGGCATGTAATCAGAATTGTGCACATTTACACCCTGGTGAAAGAAACAACAGGGTTTTTATTTTAAAGTTCTCTTTCTCAAAACTGTAATTATCATATTCAGATATTTCCATGACAAATGGTTGATTTTATTCATTATTCAAAACCACTATTACTCAATTTGTGCAACAAACACTTAGCCCAATATGATTAATTAAATCAAAACTTTCTGGAAATTCTTGGCTGTCAGTATTTTGAAGAGATTAACTCAACGTTTCTGATGTGATTCTCTCCAAAATGTGGTTCAGTTAATTTTCATTGTCTCGGTCATGTCTGCACTAAATGCCTTAATCCACATTTTCAGTATACTCTGTTTATTTCAGCTTTTTCCAACATTCTTGGCTTTCTCATTTTGACTCAGTTCTAATACCCTATCAGCGCTCTGAGCAGACATCAAGCCCAGAGGCGGTTGTGCCATGCTGTAATCAATTTGGCATGGTAAATTCTACCAATCCCTCAATTGGCTGTGGAACAATGTCAAGCTTTGTTCGGAAATCCGGATTTGATTGGGTTTGGGAAGTGTAGTCCCCATTCCTGAAGGAACACATTGGGTGGAATCTACAAGGTGGGTCTTGTCTCCTAACTGAAAAGCCTGTGAGACACCAGTCACCCTTTTCTGAAGATGTTTCACTGCATCTCCTGCAGCTTGGCAGTTCTTAGACCACCAATGGCCCGCCACCTGCAATTAGGACCCCTGTTGGTGGGAGATGGAGGGTGCAGGTGAGATGGTGTCTCAACAGCTAGGAGCTGTGTGACAACGAGGTAAAAACAATGACTGCAGATGCTGGAAACCAGATTCTGGATCAGTGGTGCTGGAAGAGCACAGCAGTTCAGGCAGCATCCGAGGAGCTTCGAAATCGACGTTTCCCGAAACGTCGATTTCGAAGCTCCTCGGATGCTGCCTGAACTGCTGTGCTCTTCCAGCACCACTGATCCAGAAGCTGTGTGACAACCACTGGCCTTCAGCTCCCACAATATTTTGGTGACCTCTGCTGGAAGAGGAATCCTGGATTGGAGATTCCAGGTAGTTTGTTGGGGTCAGGGATGGGGTGGGGTGGGGTGGGGCCGATCAAAGGGAGAATCATAGAATCTCTGCAGTGTGTGGAAGAAGACTATTCCACCTATCGAGTCCATACTGATCCTCTGAAGAGCATCCCACCCAGACCCAAATCCCCATCCTTTCCCTGTAACTCTGCATTTCCCATGGCTACTTGACCTAACCTACATATCTATAGACATTAAATGCAATTTAGGATGACCAATGCACCTAACCTGCACATCTTTGGACCATGGGAGATTCGATCCACATACATTGTGCTGAATGGCCTCTTTCAGTACTGCAATCGTTTTGTGATGCTGTGTTTCTGTCTTTCAGGATCTAAGCTGCTACCATCATGAAACTACACCCTACTTCTACTGTCATCTCCTCAAAAGAAACATTCAGCTATGACTCACAAACAAAAACAGAAATTACTGGAAAAGCACAGCAGGTCAGGCAGCATCTGTGGAGAGAAATCAGAGTTAATGTTTCAGGTTGAGTGACCCTTCCCCAGAACTCAACCCAAAATATTAACTCTGATTTCTCTTAGCTGCTGCCAGGCCTGCTGAGCTTTTCCAGCAATTTCTGTTTTTGTTTCTGATCGACACATCCACAGTACTTTTGTTTTTTTTATTCAGCTATGGTTGTTAAAAGATGAATCTGTTTAACTGGTGCTATGATCTTCAGTAGTGTCACAGAGTTTGGGAAGTCAGTAAGGCATGAACTCCCATCACTTGAAGTTTAGGCCCCTGTTCTTGCCCTAAGACTGCCACCTGATAAGGAATTGGGTTGGGTACAGATAAGAATATTGATTGGAATATCTTAAAACTATCTCCTTCCCCCTTTGAATCATTTTATAACCCAAACTCTCAAGTTCATTATTCATCCTGCTGATTTTCACTCAATGCATATCCCTCACACATTCACTGTTAGCTGTCCTTCCTGTTATAGGCCCTGCCCACTTTCACTCATTACACACCCTGCACATTTTCACATGGTAACTGGCATCAAATTTCACTGAAAATCAACAGAGAACCCACTTTGCCATGTTTGAACTGGCCTGGGAGTGCTCGATGTTAAAATTGCTTAAGAAAAGAAAAATGTTCAGAAAAGACTTCCAAGGATGATGCCTGGGTTGGAGGATTTGAGCTATAGGAAGAGGCTGAATACGCTGGGGCTGTTTTCACTGGAGTCAGAGGCTGAGGCATGACCTTATAGAGGCTGAGGGGCATAGATAAGGTAAATAGACAAGATGTTTTCTCTGGAGTGGGGGAGTTCAAAACTAGAGGGCATAGGTTTAGGGTGAGGGGGAAAAACTTAAAAGGAACCTAAGGGGCAACTTTTTCACGCAGAGTCTGGTGCATGTATGGAATGAGCTGCCAGAGGATGTGGTGGAGGCTGGTACAATCATAGTTTAAAAGGCATCTGGGTGGGTCTATGAATAGGAAGGGTTTAGAGGGATATGGGCCAGGTGCTGGCAAACGGGACTAGATTATGGAATATCTGGTCGGCATGGACAGGTTGGAACGAAGGGTCTGTTTCCGTGCCGTACATCTCGATGACTCTATGACTTTATGTTCCAATTGCATGGCTTTTTGGATGATTTCAGCAAATCTCAAAATCTTTCCCACCCCCAAGAGTGACTATTGAGGTGTTACCACTGCTGCATTGTGGGAAAACAAAGCAGTCAGTTTGTGTAAGATTCGGGAAACAACAATAAAGCGCATGACCAGGATTTTTCATTGGTTTTTTTTCTGATGTTGAATAATTTTTGGCTTGCAGTCTTCTCAACAACGTATCAGTTTCATGTTTTATCTTTGGGGTCTTTAACCGTCCAACGCTACCTTGAAATATTAGCCTTGATAAAGTGATCAAGTGTTTGGACTGGCACTTCATTTCGTGTAACAATGATAAATGTTCCATTTAGTAAACTCGCAAATTAGCCTCCTAATGACAGGAAGAGGAAGGATCACTTTTAAAGTGTGTTTATCATTTTACAAATTTGAACCCGCTGCATTAGTTTGTGCTACACTGAGATGGGGAACTTATCCTGCAAAAGCATTTAACACAGGAATCTATACATTACACTGAACTGTCAACACAGAAACTGCCCAAGTGGAACTTAATCTGCTGTGAAATGTGATATTTTCAGAAACCCGAGTGTCCTTGACTGATCTCCCTCCTGAAATCTCATCCTCCCCACCGTCTCTGCTTGCAGGGCTGGAGGGCAATTAAAATATTGGCTTGGTTTTCCTCGGATTTATCTGCCTTTTTGTTTTAAGCCATAAATATCCCTGCACATTTTACAGCCTGTACCAAACGGTCAATAAACTTTTAAAGCAAAAAATTGAACAGGTCTGATTAATGACACTGCCGATGATTGCCATAATTCATACTTCAGCCTTTGAACCAAAAAATGAGAGCTTCAGGCATGAGCACACTGTATCATCCTGTAACCACCTCCTGGCAGTCAGAAGACCTTGCCTTTGCCCGTGATTAATTACCAGCACTCCAATTAATGTGAAGAAAGCCCACTGAACATTCATCACTTCATATAAACAGATTTGTTTCCTAATTCTAAAGGGAAACACATTTTCTTGGCGTGATTCAGCAGTTGCAACACTGCAATTGGGTATGTTGAGGAAGAAGTGCAAATATGGTAATGAGATTTATTTTATTTATTTTGGATCTGCTAGATGCTGGATGGAAAAATGTCACACATGAGATAAAGCAGTGGAATCAAAATAAGTGTATACATAGGGTGTCCCGAGTTTAAATGTACCATTCTACTCATTCTTTATACTTATTCTGTTGATATCAAAATTTTTGCACTCACATGTCCCAGATTTTTAACACATTGGGACTAAATATTGCTGAATACAGAACCATGTTGTTAAAGTTTCTCATTTGCATTTATCAAGACAAACACCAGAATGTCAAACTTCAAATGATTACAATACTATATTAGAATGGGGTCTGACAGGATGGGTCAGAGCGGTGCTGGCAAAGCACAGCACGTCAGGCAGCATCCGAGGAGCAGGAAAATCAACGTTTTGGGCAAAATTGTCAAGTCAGCTCTGATTGGGTTAGGTGTTGTCATGTGGAAAAGACCTGGGAATCAGGACTGATTATCTTCCTCAGTCTTTCTGCATTCTACCAGGTTCAAAACACAGAATTAGCATAACCGTGTCGTTGCTTTCTTGACGTACCTACACTCAGCAACTCTGGCAATAATCAGTAAATTCTCAATAGAACAATATAACTTGGGGTAACAGTGCTCTGCTTGGTTTAGTAATGTTCAGGTATTAAGCCCGATCCTCTCTTGAGTGAAACATTCCCATCCACTGATCCATTTATGAACAAACACTGCACACATTGAAGAGCCAAGTTCAAGTTCATATTTAAGGTAATTTCATATTTAAACAGTCAGAGGAACACTCCAGGAACTGGGATTACGAAAAGGAATGGGCTCTGGCCACAGTTAGGACAGAGGCTCTGACAGCATTATTTGGGTTTAGCGTGCTGGACTATCTCCCTCTCCCCTGCTGCAGCAACATAATTTCAACAATTGAAGCTCTTTGGTTCTTCAAGCAGATACCTCGGGTACCTTTGCATGTTTGTCATTGTACACTGCCCCTGGTTAGTTGGTGCACAGTGGGAGGAGAGAGATATATTGTATACTGATACACTTGTATCTCCCTCTGGTTATACCTCCATTAAAGATTTCATTAAAGTAGCTCATATGGGATAGTCAAACAAAAGCCAATTCACTCTTGTCCACTTTACAGTGCTGTTGAAGACCCATATCATTCCCTCCCTGATAGGTTTTGACAGCATGGACTGCCCACCCTGCTTTATCCTAGGCATTGAGGTAGACTTTCATCAAGCTTATGAAAAACTTTCTGAAACTCTGAAAGCTCAGCATGACACCACAGTCTTCCTGCTGGGGAGGCACAGTAGCTCAGTGGTTAGCACTGCTGCCTCACAGTGCCAGGAAATTGGGTTCGATTCCAGCCTCAGTGTGGAGTTTGCACATTCTCCCTGTGTCTGTGTGAGGTTACTCCTGTTTCCTCCCACAGTCCAAAGATGTGCAGGTTTGGGTGAATGGGCCATGCTAGTGTCCAGGGATGTGCAGCTAGGTGGGTTATCCAAGGGAAATGCAATGTTAGTGGGGATGGGTCTGGGCGGGATTCTCTTCAGAAGGACTGTGTGGACTCAATGGGTTGAATGGCCAGCTTCCATTCTGTAGGGACTCTATAGCCCAGAATCATGTCACTATCCTGATTCTGCAGCCATCTTATCATATCAGACCACATCAAAGTGAAAATTGCCCACCACCAAAATAAAGCTGTCAGTGTCTATTGTATTTAATTAAAAACCTATACACCTCACCAATGGTGTTATTGAATGTTTAAGTGGGAATCTCCACAAAGTCTTTTTTCAGCAAAATGAAGTGTGGCTAACCCACTTTCTTGTGGGCTTAAACACGGAACTAACTTCAGTTTGAGGCTGAATTAATTAAAGTTAGGATCTGGTAATGGATACATCCTCATAGCCCTATGCTGTGGTTTCATGTCCATTGTATGTGTCTTTGACACTGAGATGAATACAGACCCCTTAATCGTATTCAAGTTTCCACTCTTCACAATTAAATTTCAATTAAAATTTCATATACATTTTCCTCTGTAAAAAGTGATAACAACTCAAACATAAAAGGAAGGGTTTGGACGGTTATGGGCCCGGTGCTGGCAGGTGGGACTAGATTGGGTTGGGATATCTGGTCGGCATGGACGGGTTGGACCGAAGGGTCTGTTTCCATGATGTACATCTCTATGACTCTCTATCTGGGCACATTTAAAGTAATCATTTCTCACAGCAGTTTTCTGCTTTCCGAGTATGTTGAAAGTTGGGTCTCAAGACATGCTAGAATAAACTGCTGAATCACCTTAAGGACACAGCTAGTTTTAACAACAGCGTGAGTAGGGCTTTAGTGAGAATATTTATTTGAAAGTATTTCACCATGGCAGCGCAATGTGAGTTATTGCTTCACGTGGAACTTGAACAAATAACTTTCTTGCCCCAAGATAAGAGTGCTATCAACGAAAGCAACTTCCAAAGTAAAAAAACCTCTTTCTGAGCTGGATTCCAATTACATTCCACAGAGGAATGGACCCAAAACTGAGCGAGTACTGCCTCTGGTTTCTTTCATGCTGGAAATTACTTTTCACTGGAATATGAAGAAAAGTCAAATGCTCAAATTGAGCAGTATGTGGGCACCATGCCAATAACTAACTCGGCGAACTATGAGAAATAACTTCCCTCATGTCTAAAGCTTATCAAGCGATGGAACCAAACCCATTCACTTGGAGATCTCAGGAATCACTGTCATATTTTTGTAAATTAAAGTTTCTCTTGGTCACTTTTGAAGCATGCAAAAACAGAAATTTCTGGAAAACCTCCTGACACAGCACCTATGGAGTTAATGTTTTGGGTCAAGAATTCACGCAGCCTCTGCAATTTACAGGTCAGTCTGCCAGACTGTAGCAGCACCGCCCCGATCAGCAGGCTTTATGAGAAAGTCAGAGTTGGATCTGACAGCAGTCAGTTCCCGGGAGGATAGGTTAGGATGGGTAAGGGGGTGGGGAGTGGGGTGTCAGCGTAACTGAGGCTACCTATGCCACATCGACAGTTCTGAATGAGCAGGTAAGAAGCCAGAGGGAGGGGTCCCAGTGGAAGGAGAATGTTGGAGGTGGGCAGAGGAGTCTGTGGGACGGGGAGTGCATCGAGAAAAATGCAACATTTACAGCAGAGAAGGAGGCCATTTGTCCTGTTGTGCCCAAAGGAAGAACTGTTTACCTGAATCCCACTTTCCAGGTGTGCTGCCCTGTAGGTTATAAGACTCCAAAATGCATATCAAAATGTGTCTTAAGTGCAATGATGCTTTCTTTCCCTAGCACCCTCCCAAGCAGTGATTCCCAGACTCTCACAGGTAAAAATAATACTTCTCAACTTCCAAGTAAACTTTCTGACAATCACTTTCATTCTATCCTCTAGTTTCTGACTTTTCTGCTAATTGTAAGTGGGTCTTCACAAATATCCGATATAATTTTCATCAACTTGTTCAGTTATGTTATGCAGTAAGTGGGACATGAACCCAGGATTTCTGACCTATAGGTAAGGAGACTGCCACTGACCCCTAGTCAGTCTACCTATTGCCCTCATGAACCGATGCACCTGAATTATATCTCTCTTCAGCCTCCAGTGTTCCAAAGAAACCAATCCCTGCCTTTCCAATCATTCTTCATTGCTAAATTCTGCAATTCTGATAACATTCTTATAAATCTCTATTGTACTCTTTTCACTGTCACTACATCTTTCCAGTATTGCCCTTCTATGTAGAAAGTGCACCTTTCTCGATTTTCCTGCTAGTGGCGATGATTTTTAGTGGTTAATTCCTACATTATTCTCTATATTAAAGTATTTTAATACTAATACGTGTCCTAGGCAGAAGTGAGGACTGCAGATGCTGGAAACCAGAGTTTAGATTAGAGTGGTGCTGGAAAAGCACAGCAGATCAGGCAGCATCCGAGGAGCAGGAAAATCGATGTTTCAGGCAAAAGCCCTTCATCAGCCCTTCCTGATGAAGGGCTTTTGCCCAAAACATCAATTTTCCTGCTCCACGGATGCTGCCTGACCTGCTGTGCTTTTCCAGCACCACTCTAATCTAATACGTGTCCTGCCTAATTAGTTATACATATTACTCAACCAAATCTATATTTCTAATCAGATATTGTTACTGTGGACTTACACTTCCTGAATATATTTCATTTCCCAATCAGGTATTGTCTCTTTTCTTGCTGTGTTTGCACTCCCAAAGCATGACTTCACAGTTCTATAAATTGAGTTTGATTTCCATTTTTATTTACCTCCCTGACCAGTATATTGATACCTTAATCTTGAAAGAATAGAGTATTGCAACTCCCAAGGGGAGGTCATTATTATAAAACCAAGAACTGGGGATGTTGGAAATCTGGAACAAAACCAGAAATTGTTGGAGAAAATCAACAGGTCTGGCAGCATCTGTGGAGAGAAAGCAGAGTTAATGAGTCTGGTGATCCTTCATCACTTGCTTTCAAACTATTGTCAGTGAGTGTATTTTAGGCTGAGTTAGACAGACTTTTAATCCACAAAGCAAGCAGGCAAGCAGCAGAGTGGAGTTAAAGCTGTGACCAGATTAGCCATGAGCCTTTGAATATTGGGTCAGGCCTGAGGGTCCAAATAGTCTATCCCTTCTCCTGTTTCGTATGTTCCAATTAGAATCCTTCAGCTTCTGCTGATTAAAAAGGTGCATCATTTGCATTACAATTTGTGTTCTTTTGATTATTTAGTCAGCCAGATATCAAACAATGCAATGCTAAGAGTAAACCAATTATTCTGTCACAACGAGATATCAAACAAGATAGGGACAAGCTGCTGTCCAATGTTTGCAATTTAAGTCAATCTACAGTTTTGATCAACTGTGGAGATTCCATTTTCAGTGATCTTTGGGCAGCAGAAGGCTTCAACATGAGTTCTCTTGACTCCAGTGATACTCATTGCTCCTCTGTATGTTCTGAATGAGGTACATTTAGCTGAAGGAGAGTGTCACTGGACTCGAAGTATTTATTCAGATTTCTGTCCACAGATGCTGCCAGACCAGCTGAGGTTTTCCAGCAATTTCTGTTTTACTGAGTTCCTCTGCTTCAAGTCATCCATCTACCAACGTAACACTAGAAAATTGCAATACTATCCCTACAGATCAGAACGGGGATTTTGTGTTTCTAACACACATACTTTGAGCTCTCCAGAGATGAGCTAAGAAAACACTTAGTGAATCAAGGGAAGATAAAAATAATTAAAATACCCGTGTTTTTAAATGAATCAATAAATAGTGCAACAGTTATGATCATGCTTATTTTGCTCAATCTCTGGGTAATTATAAAAAGATCTCACCATACCTTCCCATGTGGGTGGGCTAACTTGTTTGACTCAATTAAATAATTTCCTCGTCAGACTTACTTCTGGGCTGGGGAAATGGTCTGTGGCAACACTGCCACTAATCCCAATCTAATTACCAACCAATCAGCACTCCCCTGATCCTATATTATAAGTTTTAGTTTTGCCCTTGTATTGGTATTCTTGCGAATTGTCCTGATGAGTGCAAAATAAACAGCTTTGACAACAAAGACTTTTTTTCAGCAATACACATGTATTAAGTCAGAAGTGACCTATATCACATAATTGGGGGAAGCACTGAGGGTAGCAAGGACACAAAACATACTCTGGGTGGGGGGATTTCAATGTCCATCACCAAGAGTGACTCAGCAGCAGCACTACTGATTGAGATGATGGGGTCCTATTACCCAGGATGTTGCTGGCGATGGAGGGTTTGAGTTTTAAGGAGAGGCTGGATAGGCTGGGACCTTTTCCACTGGAGTGTAGGAGGTTGAGGGGTGACCTTATAAAGGTTTACAAAATCACGAGTGTATAGATAAGGTGAATGGCAGGTATCTTTTCCCTATGGTGGGGATGTTAAGACTAGGGGGCATATTTTTAAGGTGAGAGGAGAAAGGTTTAAAAAAGACATGAAGGGCAACATTTTTACATAGAAAGTGGTTCATGTGCACAAGGAACTGGTGGATGTGGGTGTAGTTACAATGTTTAAAAGACATTTAGATAAGTGCTTAATAAATATTGAGGGATATGGGCCAAGCGCAGGCATGTTGGACGGGTTTAGTTTGGGATTATGGTTGGTGTAGACTAGTTGAACTGAAAGGTCGATGTCCATGCTGTGTGACTGTATGACGGCATGACATAGACCCAGACAAATAGCCACAGCAAGAGGTGAGGGAACAATCAATAGGGAAAGACACACCTGACCTCATCCTGACCAACTTGCAGACTGCAGATGCATCTATCCATGACTGTATCAGTAAGAGTAATCATTGTACAGTCCTTGTGGAGATAAAGTCCCACCTTCTCATTGAGAATACCTTCCATCGTGTTGTGTAGGACTATCACCATGTTAAATGAGATAGGCTTCAAACAAATCTGATATCCATGATGCACTGTGGGACATCAACAGCAGCAGAAATGTACTCCAAACAATCTGCAACCTCTTGGCCCAGCATATCTCCCACTCAATCATTACCGTCAATCCGGGGTATTAACCCTGGTTCAAAAGTCGTGCAAGAGGGCATGCAAGGAGCAGCACCGGGCATCCCAAAAATGAGGTGTCAACCTGCTGAAACCACCAAATAAGACTATCTGCATGCCAAACGGCATAAGCAGCAAGTGGTAGACAGAGCTAAATGATTCCACAACCAACAGATCAGATTGAAGCTATGTAGTCCTGCCACATCCAGTTAGCAATGATGGTGGACAATTAAACAACTCACTGGAGAAGGAGGCTGCACCAATACCCCCATCCTCAATGATGGAGTAGCCCAGTACACATCAGTGCAAAAGATAAGGCTGAAGCATTCACAGCAATCTTCAGCCCGAAGTGCCAAGTGGATGATCCATCTTGGCCTCATCCAGTGGTCTCCAACATCACATTTACCAGTCTTCAGCCAATTCGATTCACTCCACGTAATGTCAAGAAATGGTTGGAGGCCCTGGATACTTCAAAGGCTATGACCTCTGTCAACTTCCCAGCAGTAGCACTGAAGACTTGCGCTCCAGAACTTTCCACTCCCCTAGCCAAGTTATTACAGTACAGCTACAACACTGGCATTTACCCAACAACATGGAAAATTTCCCAGGTATATCTCCCATACACAAAAAACAGAACAAATCCAACCTGGCCAATTACTGCCCCATCGGTCAACTCTCGATCATCAGCAAAGTGATGGAAGGTATCATCAACAGGGCTATCAAACAGCACCTGCTCAGCAATAACCTGCTCAGTGATGCCAGTTTGGGTCCTGCCAGGGCCACTCAGCTCCTGACCTCATTACAGTCTTACTTCAAACATGGACAAAAGAGCTGAATTCCAGAGGGGAGGTGAGAGTGACAGCCCTTGACATCAAGATGCCCCAACAAAACTGGAATTGATGGGTATCAGGGGGCAAACTCTCTGCTGGTTGGAGTCATACCTGACACATTGGAGATGGTTGTGGTTGTTGCAGGTCAGCCAGCTCCAAGACATCTCTGCAGAAGTTCCTCAGGATAGTGTCCTAGGTCCAACCATCTTCAGCTGCTTCACCAATGACCTTCCCTCCATCATTAGGTCAGAATTAGGGATGTTTGTCATTGATTGCATAATGTTAGGCACCATTTGTGACTCCACAGATACTGAAGCAGGCCAGGTTCAAATGAAACAAGATCTGGACAATATCTAAACTTCGGCTGACAAGTGGTAAGTTACATTTCTGCCACACAAATGCCAGGCAATGACCATCTGCAATAAGAGACAATCTAATCACCATTCCTCAACATTCAATGGTGTTATCATCACTGAATCCCTCATTATCAACATCCTGGAGTTACTATTGACCAGAAACTCAACTGAACCCACTACATAAATATTGTGGCTACAAGGGCTAGGAATACTGCTAGCAGAAAGTGAGGACTGCATATGCTGGAGATCATAGTCAAAGAGTGTGGCGCTGGTAAAGTATAGCTGGTCAGGCAGCATTAATAATGAAGGGCTTATGCTCAAAACATTGATTCTCCTGCTCCTCGGATGCTGCCTGACCGACTGTGCTTTTCCAGCACCATACTCTTCAACTGGAATACTGCAACAAGTAACTCACCTTCTGACTCCCCAGAGCCTGTGCACCATCTACAAGGCACACGTCAGACATTTAATGGAATACTTCCCACTTGCCTGGATGGGTGTAGTTCCAACAACACTCAAGAAGCTTGACACCATCCAGGTCAAAGCAGCCCCCTTGATTGGCTTCACATCCACAAGCATCCACTCCCTCCATCACCGATGCTCAGTAGCAGCAGTGTGTACCATCAACAAGATGCACTTTAGAAATTCACCAAAGATCCAAGACAGCACAACCCATAAACATTTCCATCGAGAAGGACAGGGGCAGCGGACATATGGGATCACCACCCTTTCAAATTCTCCTCCAAGCCACTCACCATCCTGACTTGGAAAAATAACTCCATTCCTTCACTGTCACTGGGTCAAAATCCTGGAATTCTCTTACTAATGATATTGTTGGTCAACTCACAGCAGGTGGACTGCAGCGGTTCAAGAAGGCAGCTCACCACCAACTTCTCAGGGGCACCTTGGATGAACAATAAATGCTGACCAGCCTGTAATGCCCACATGATAAGAATGAATAAAAGAAGTACCCCATCATCAGTGCTCAAGTGGCGCAGCAGAGGGTACTGCATGTACTATCAAATCATTAATCATTAAGTGTCAAACAACAAAGACCTAGTTGTGGCTCATGATCAATATAACAATATACCTTAAGAGATATGCATATTTTATCATCAGCATATTACAGCATGTGATTTGAGGATATAAAGGTATCTATGTGTACCTCATAGGTGTGTAAAACCAAATCTTAAATAAAAAATTCCAGAACTTTCTTAGGATGGCTGAATAATTTCATAGTAAAACTGTGAACAGTGTAAGACTGTGAACTGGGTTTTTTGTGGCTATGGATTCCTGCAGTGTGCAGATGATCAGGAGCCCAGGAATTGATTACAAGTGAAACTGATTGGTTCTCAGCTAAATGAGCAGGTTGGAACTGGAAACGAGTTACAGAAACACAAGCATAGAGAAAGGCAGGGAGAGAAACATTACAAAATTGACAAGTAGAGACATTTTCCAAGTGAATCAGTTGCGCTGTGCTTCTTACAAACCTGTGGAAACCAGTAACCAAAGAAACATCATCTCAATGCCAGAACAAGGAAGCAAAGACCATTGAACTGACTTTCCAGTTTACTGCCTTCACCAATAATTTATTTTTCCTGTTTGTTTGTCTGTGTTTGTATGTGTTGATGGTGGGGTGGGGAAAGGGGATGTGTTTGTAGAGGAATTAAAACTTTAGGTAGCAGTGTTATATGCCAATGGTTTACATCTGTTTACCTGTAGCTACAGTCAAATTACTTGCAATAAATGATAATTTTTGTTCAGCATGGAAGCTTGGTCTGTGCTTTCCAACAACATTTCTCTGAAAGGCAGGCAAATCAGATACTGTATGTATCTTAAAATAAACCTTTACATTGGGAATAATTCTGGGAATAGTATGGCTCAATTTAAAGTGGGTCATAACACAATGATGTACCTGAGGAAAGTAATGTCGGTTGGATTCTTCAATACCATGATATCCATTCCCAGTTTGTTAAGATGAGGGAGGCAAACATGACTATTCGGTAAAGCACTGTGCGAGAAGCAAACTCACACCAGGAGGCATTTTGTAATGAAAAGGACATGGGACTTTTGCTGGATCAGAAACCTATTATCTCGACTAAATTCCATCCATTATTTCTGATTCCATTGCATCAACTTCAAAACAGTTTAATTGATCATTCAAAGAACAAAGAACAAAAAAAAAGCACAGGAACAGGCCCTTCGGTCCTTCAAGCCTGTGTCAATCCAGATCCTCTATCGAAACCTGATATCTATTTTTTAAGGAGCTGTATCCCTCTGCTCCCTGCCCATTCATGTATCTGCCTACATCTTAAATGACACTATCATGCCTGCCTCCACCATCTCTGCTGTCAACACCAGGCACCCATCACCCTCTGCGTAAAGAACTTTCCATTCATATCTCCTTTTTCCGCCTCACCTTGAACTCATGACCCTTAGTAATTGAATCCCCCACTCTAGGAAAAAGTTTCTTGCTATCCACCCTGTCTATACCTCTCATGATTGTTTAGGTCTCAATCAGGTCCCCCCTCAACCTTCATCTTTCTAATGAAAATATTCCTAATCTACTCAACCTCTCTTCAGAGCTAGTGCCCTCCATACCAGGCAACATCCTGGTGAACCACCTCGGCACTCTCTCCAAAGCATCTACATCCTTTCGACCACATTTCAATGTGTTTCAAATGTGGTTGGACTGAAGTCTTATACAACTGTAACATGGCCTGCCAACTCTTGTACTCAATACCCCATCCGATGAAGGAAAGCATGCCATATGCCTTCTTGACCACTCTATTGACCTGCATTGCCCCCTTCAGGGTACAATGGGCCTGAACACCTACATCTCTGTACATCAATTTTCCCCAGGGCTTTTCCATTTTCTATATAGTTTGCTTTTGGATTGGATCTTCCAAAATGCATCATCTTGCATTTGTCGGGATTGAACTCCATCTGCCATTTCTCCGCCCAATTCTCCAATCTATCTATATTCTGCTGCATTCTCTGACAGTTTCCTTCGCTATCTGCTACTCCATCAATCTTAGTGTCATCTGCAAATTTGCTAATCAGATCACCTATACCTTCCTCCAGATCACTTATGTATGTCACAAACAACAGTGGTCCCAGCACTGACCCCTGTGGAACACCATTGGTCACAGTTTTCCATTCTGAGAAACTCCCTTCCACCACTACTCTCTGTTTCCTGTTTCCCAGCCAGTTCTTTATCCATCAAGCTAGGACACCCTGGACTCCATGTGACTTCACTTTCTCCATCAGCCTACCATGGGGAGCCTTATCAAATGCTTAACTGAAGTCCATGTATATGACATCTACAGCCCTTCCCTCATCAATCAACTTGGTCACTTCCACAAAGAATTCTAGTAAGTTGATAAGACATGACCTTTCTGCACAAAATCATGTTGCTTATCACTGATAAGCCCATTTTCTTCCAGATGGGAATAGATCCTATCCCTCAGTATCTTCTCCAGCAGCTTCCTTACCACTGATGTCAGGCTCACTGGTCTAAAATTACTTGGATTATCCCTGCTACCCTTCTTAAACAAGGGGACGACATTAGCTAGTCTCCAGTCCTCCGGGACCTCACCCATGTTCAAGGATGCTTCCAATTCACCTCATTAGAAATTCAGGAAACCACCTAAGAGAAGATTGGCATCCATTATTGTATATAAAATAACATATTGCCAAGTTATTTGTGTGAAGGGAGCTACATGTCAAATATGTGGTGAGGGACAAGTATTGCATTTTCATTAATAATCCAATAACTCATTAGAATCCATTTATGCAGAGAAGCATTCGTTCTTAGTTTATTTCATGAGATACTATGGAATTTTACTGCACATTTGGCTGATCATTGAGATCTGTGAAATTTTGTGAAGTGGAAGAACAGCTGATTTTGTACTCTTTGATCTGGCTACAAGAAAACCCTCTCTCTACATTTCCCAATTTAAAAAAAAATCTAAAACCTTGGATCTGTAAACGTTTTTGACAATTCTCAAGAAACTCACATACTCAACCATACTGAACTTTCTGTTCTATTTTACCCAAATGCATATATACCCAACTTACAGCACACTATAGTTTAAATTCTTTCTTTCATCCAGGGTCCTAATTAATGCAAAGTATTTTCATTTTTTTAAATCAGATGATCACACACATACATGAATTTTCATTTGCCTTTTTGGGATAACAATTTTTGCATCAGTTAAAATTCTGCCTGAGGCTTAAGGGACTGTTAAGCCCAGAATTTAACAAAATATCTCATGGATGTCAGTCAGTTCCAGGTGTTACTTCTTAAAGCTGCGAGCATTTTGCTCAGTGCCATCTGATATTTGCAACTTGTGAAGTCAACATCTTGCAAGACCTTTAATTAGGATCTCCCAGGTTTTCAAAGGTTTCCATTGTTTGTGAGACCACGTTTGTTGGATAACACTGGAGGGTGGATCATTTGAGCCCAATATGGATATTTTCTCTTGGGGCATATATGTTCAATTAACAAAAAAAAATGCTTTGTAAACACCTTCTGTGAGCAGACACAGCTATCATCCCTAGTACTGACATAAACAACGTTTGACAGGGAATCATCATTTATTTGAAAGACAGATTGAAGCATCATACCCATTATAAAACCCTGAGACTATTTAGCTCCAAGCAAACATGGAAAAGTTGATGTTTCACAGTTCTTATAATATCTAGGTAATGGAGGTTCAAGCCATAAAAGTGTAGCATTTTTTTTAGTTGGTAATATGTGGTTTTTTGGATAATCAAGAGGGACCGGCCACAAGTAGTGTAAACATCTTGGATTTTTGATTAGATTAATTAGATTAGATTAGATTAGATTAGATTATATTAGATTCCCTACAGTAGGGAAACAGGCCCTTCAGCCCAACAAGTCCACACTGACCCTCCAAAGAATAACCATTCCCCTACCCTATATTTACCCCTGCCTAATACACATAACACTATGGACAATTTAGTATGGTCAATTCACCTAACATGCACACCTTTGGATTGTGGGAGGAAACCGGTGCACCCGGAGGAAACCCACACAGGCACAGGGAGAATGTGCAAACTCCACACAGACAGTCACCCAAGACGGGAATTGAACCTGGGTCCCTGACGCATGAGGCAGCAGTGCTAACCACTGAAGACAAGTCATTGTTGAGCCATGATAGTAAAATCTAACCCACCCCTTGTTGTTATGCTAAGCCTTTAATGTGAAGCTTTAGGAACAGAATCAACACAGCTATACATTCGGCCAGACACAGCATAAGAACATCACGAGCTGTTACACATAGGTCCTTCAATATAATAAAAGTGAAATAAACTGAAATCCAGCAGAGCAATGTCTCCAGAACCAGGCGTCAATGCCACAATCAGCGTGTAATGCTGATTGCTGTGTATAGAACTGTTCAGTCGGTATGGCAGCATCGACGGAGAGAGAAATAGATTTAATGTTTCAAGTCCAATATGACTCTTCTTCACCAAGCTTCTTCAAGATACTTTATTGTCCCTTTGGGAGATTCCCTTTGCTGGTGCATATGGATATTGTATTCACAAGTGGACAAAATGCACAATACAATATTCAATACACTAAATTTAGTGCTTTAGGAAAAAAATTAATGTATTGATCCAATACGCTTCCTTGAGAGGCTCAACAAAGTAATACATTGGAGACCCTCTGATGTGAGATGATCACTCTGCAGATTTATTACAGAATGAATCATATGCATATTTATGTGAAAATATTCTTAAAAGCAACAAAAAAGGATTAAATTTGTTGAAAACAAAAATAATCTAGACAGATTCGAAACAGGAAAGAGACTGATCATCCCCCAGATTTGGATCAAAAACTGGCATATGGAAAATAATTTTAATGCATTAAGGATGGGGCAAAGCACATTAAGATAAGGAACTATAATCAAATAGAAATATAAATTCCAAGATAGTAGCAGAGGAGGGCTCATCACAGGACCCATCTGCTCCGACCATTTTTCTTTTCTTTCTTCTTTTCTCGCCTTTCTCTTACTTTCTTCTGGTTCTTTGGTCTTTGGGGCTCGCTGGTGGGGATGGTAATGGTGGTGGGCTTGGGGACTTTCACAGTCAACCACAAGACGACTGGTCACCATCAGCTGCATCGCAGCTTCCCTGATGCCTAGACCAACGCTGAAGCGGGGACACTGCAGCAAGACAGCTAACATGGCAACAGAGTGTGGCAGTGGCTGGGCCTGGAAAGGTAACAATGGTGGCCAGTGGTGAAACATGGCAGCAAAGGTGGTCAGTGATGAGGCAGTGGTGGTCAGTGATGAGGCAGTGGTGGTCAGCGATGAGGCAGCGGTGGTCAGTGATGAGGCAGTGGTGGTCAGTGATGAGGCAGGAATGGTCAGTGATGAGGCAGGAATGGTCAGTGACGAGGCAGTGGTGGTCAGTGATGAGGCAGTGGTGGTCAGTGAGGCAGCAGTGGTCAGTGACGAGGAAGTGGTGGTCAGTGATGAGGTAGGAGTAGTTAGTGATGAGGCAGGAGTGGTCAGCGATGAGGCAATGGTCAGTGATGAGACAGCAGTGGTCAGTGATGAGGCAGCGGTGGTCAGTGATGAGGCAGTGGTGGTCAGTGAGGCAGCAGTGGTCAGTGACGAGGAAGTGGTGGTCAGTGATGAGACAGCAGTGGTCAGTGATGAGGGAGTGGTCAGTGATGAGATAGCAGTGGTCAGCGATGAGACAGCGGTGGTCAGCGATGAGGCAGGAGTGGTCAGCGATGAGGCAGGAGCGGTCAGTGATGAGGCAGGAGCGGTCAGTGATGAGGCAGGAGTGGTCAGCGATGAGGCAAGAGAGATCAGTGATGAGGCAGGAGTGGTCAGTGATGAGGCAACGGTGGTCAGTGATGAGGCAGGAGTGGTCAGCGATGAGGCAGAAGTGGTCAATGATGGGGCAGTGGTGACCAGCGATAAAGCAGGAGTGGTCAGTGATGGAGTAGCAGTGGTCAGTGATGAGGCAGGAGTTGTCAGTGATGAGGCAGCGGTGGTCAGTGATGAAACAGGAGTGGTCAGTGATGAGGCAGGAGTGGTCAGCGATAAGGCATTGGTGGTCAGTGATGAGGCAGGAGTGATCAGTGATGAAGCAGCAGTGGTCAGTGGTGAGGCAGGAGTGGTCAGAGATGAGACAGGAGTGGTCAGTGATGAGACAGTGGTGGTCAGTGATGAGGCAGGAGTGGTCAGTGTTGAGGCAGCAGTGGTCAGTGATGGAGCAGTGGTGGTCAGTGATGAGGCAGGAGTGGTCAGCGATAAGGCATTGGTGGTCAGTGATGAGGCAGGAGTGGTCAGTGGTGAGGCAGGAGTGGTCAGAGATGAGACAGGAGTGGTCAGTGATGAGGCAGGAGTGGTCAGTGATGAGGCAGGAGTGGTCAGTGATGAGACAGCAGGGTCAGTGATGAGGCAGGAGTGGTCAGTGTTGAGGCAGGAGTGGTTAGAGATGAGACAGGAGTAGTCAGTGATGAGGCAGGATTGGTCAGCGATAAGACAGCGGTGGTCAGTGATGAGGCAGGAGTGGTCAGTGATGAGGCAGCAGTGGTCAATGATGAGGCAATGGTGGTCAGTGATGAGGCAGTGGTGGTCAGTGATGAGGCAGGAGTGGTCAGTGATGAGGCAGCGGTGGTCAGTGATGAGGCAGTGGTGGTCAGTGATGAGGCAGGAGTTGTCAGTGATGAGGCAGGATTGGTCAGAGACGAGGCGGTGGTGGTCCGTGATGAGGCAGGGGTGGTCAGTGATGAGGCAGCAGTGGTCAGTGATGAGGCAGTGGTGGTCAGTGACGAGGCAGTGGTGGTCAGTGATGAGGCAGGAGTGGTCAGCAATGAGGCAGCGGTGGTCAGTGATGAGGCAGGATTGGTCAGTGGCGAGGCCTGGTGAGCGTGATAGAGGTCAGCAGCGGTGAGGGTGACTGGCGAAAACTGGCAGGTGTTAGCCCAGCTTGGGAAAGCATGCCCAGTGCAGGGGAAGAGCATGCCCTCTTGGGGAAAGCCCAGCGCGGAGCATCTGCAGATCCATGGCTTAAGAGAGGACTGTAATGTTGGACTTTATAACTTTATTTCTTTATTTTATAATTCTATACTAAGAAGACTGGAGTGCTGAAAGTTTTAGCTTATTTCTTTATTCTTCTACTTCTGTAATGACAATTTTGTACCTCAATACTTTGTACCTAAGATGATACCGTGTGTGGTTACATTGTACACTCTTCACTGTACTCCTGTACTTGAGTACACGTGACAATAAAGCCTAAATCTAATTATGTATAACATGGAAACATTTCCACTGGACGAGGTTAGAGAAAAACTTAGAACATAAAGATATGCAGTGGATGTGATCTATGTGAACTTTAGTAAAGCGCTCAACAAGGTTCCTCATGGAGGACTCATTAGCAAAGTTAGATCTCATAGAATACAGGGAGAACTAGCCATTTGGATAGAGAACTAGTTCCAAGGTAGAAGACCGAAGGTGGTGATGAACGGTTGCTTTTCAGACTGGAGGCCACTAGGATCAGTGCTGGGTCCAGTTCTTTTCATCATCTATATAAATGATTTGGTACAGTTAGTAAGTTTGCAGATGGCGCCAAAATTACAGGTGCAGTGGACAGTGAAGAAGGTTACCTCAAGAGTACAACGGGATCTTGATCAGATGGACCAATGGGCTGAGGAGTGGCAGATGGAGTTTCAATTAGATAAATGCGAGGTGCTGCATTTTGGAAAAGCAAATCAGAACAACACTTGTGCACTTAATGGTAAGATCCTGGAAGTGCTGCTGAACAAAGATACCTTGGAGTGCAGGTTCATAGCTCCTTGAAAGTGGAGTCGCAGGTAGATAGGATAGTGAAGAAGGTGTTTGGTATGCTTTCCTTTATTGGCCAGAGTATTGAGTACAGGAGTTGGGAGGTCATGTTGCGGCTGTGCAGGACGTTGGTTAGGCCATGTTTGAAATATTGTGTGCAACTCTGGTCTCTGTCCTATTGGAAGGATGTTGTGAAACTTGAAAGTGTTCAGAAAAGATTTACAAGGATGTTGCCAGGGTTGGAGAATTTGAGCTACAGGGAGAGGCTGAACAAGCTGGGGCTGTTTCCCCTGGAGTGTCAGAGGCTGAGGGGTGACCTTACAGAGGTTTATAAAATCATTCGAGGCATGGATAGGATAAATAGACAAAGTCTTTTCCTGGGGTCGGGGAGTTCAGAACTAGAGGGCATAGGTTTAGGGTGAGAGGGGGAAGATTTAAAAGGGAACTAAGGGGCAACTTTTTCATGTAGAGAGTGGTACGTGTATGGAATGAGCTGCCAGAGGATGTGGTGGAGGCAGGTACAATTGCAACATTTAAAAAGCTTCTGAATGGGTATATGAATAAGAAGGGTATAGAGGGATCTGGGCCAAGTGCTGGCAGGTGGGACTAGATTAGCTTAGGATAACTGATCAGCGAGGATGGCTTGCACTGAAAAGTCTGTTTCTGTGCTGTACATGTCTACTACTCTACGATTCTAATATGAAACTAATCTCAATAAGATGCATCAAACATTGTGTTAAAGCAACAGATACTGGACTACAAACTGGAACACATGATGCTAAGACTGGTGAAGTTAGTTTTGATACTAAGTTCTATTTCTTACAATTTTTCTTAAAGTTTCCAGTGGATCTGAACCAGATAACTTTTCTGGGTAATGATTCAATACACAAAGAAATCTTTAGTTACATTGTTTTTCTTATCTCCTGTCTTGCACCATGCTTGACAATCTTGCATCTGTGAAGATTTGTATTTGGATATGTACAACTCCAACAAAACTCAAGAAACTTGACACCACCCAGGACAAAGCAACCCACTTGATTGGCACCGCACCCAGAAACATTCAGTCAGTTGACCACCAGTGCTCAATACCAGCAGTGTGCTCCACCTACAAGATGCATCGCAGAAATTCACCAAAGATCCTTCGGCAGTAGCTTCCAAACTCGCAACCATCTAGAAAGACAAAGACAGCAGATGACCAGCTACAATATTCCCTCCAAGATACTGTAAATATGTTCCTTACTTTAAATGCAGAAGGCTGGCTGTGACTCTGGATGGATTCAGCACTCAAAACCCTGTGGTGACTCTGTAACCCAAGCAGGGGGCGTGGCCACGTGACGACCCCGTCTCGCACCAGGAAGAGGGCGGGCGATCACGTGACGTCCCGTTTCGCGCCCCGGAAGTGGGTCGAGGAAGTCACGTGATGCTCCGTTTCGCGGGCAAAAGAAGGTCACGTAGGGTCGGAGAGCTAGGAATGCGAGGAGGCGGGGAATGGAGTCAGACTAACACCCAATCAGAAGATAATTCTACCTCAGTGTTTATATGACGTTTTTTATTGTATAAAAGACTGGGGCAGGGACAAAACGAGGTCTTTCTTTTTGAACTGGCACACTTTTGTAGTTTGTCAGGGACAAAGAGGTTTAGACCCAGAGCTCTGAATGCTTTGTTCACTTTCTGTGTAAAATAAATTAAGAGTGTGAGACCGAATATCTTCTCCTATTGCTTCATTTAAAGAACACGCAGGACTTGGCTCACACATAGAAGAAAGTAAGTTTGTAGATTGAGCCAAAGTCCAACAATTTGGTGACCCCGACGTGATGAAGACGGAGAAGTGACGGAAAGAGAGAAAATAGAAACGACGGACAACTGACGTTTGATGACAACAACAAGCGGCGCCGCATAAAAAAGGTGAGCAGACACCTGTTTACATCGAAGTTCTGCAATTGGAGATACTAAATTGATTGTTGTCATTATACTGCAAGTGTCCTAGTAATAGTAAGTGGACAAAGCATTGATAAGGTACGTACGGGTTTAAAGTCCCTTGGGGTTAGATCCCCATAAAAGCAGTAAGGTACGTACGGGTTTAAAGTCCCTTGGGGTTAGAGTCCCCATAAAAGCAACAAGGTACGTAAATGTGAGGAGGTTTAAAGTCCATTGAGCAGGATCTCATAAAAGCAACGCTCACAAATTTTGATGTATGATTGATGTTTTGTAAGTTTTAGAAATTATATTGGGGAATGTACGGAGGGTGGAAGAAAAGCCAGTAGCGTTTTGAAGATCAGGACGGTGGTGTTTCGGTGAGAGAGAGTTGGTAGTGGAAACCTAACGGTGACAACGAAACTGCTGATAAATCTCGCTGAAAGGGTCAGTTGCTTGGGTGTATTTCATCCAAACTGACCAGCCACCGGCTTTGTCTTTGATTGGGTTGGTTGTTTGGTTATATTTATACCTAAACTAACTGACTACTGGACGGGAGGATTAAAATAAAAATACATAAAATGGAAGGGGAGTTTGATAAAGAGTGTGAAGAATATGGAGGATGTTCTTCCGATTTAATGTTGCCCGTAAAACAGCAGTGGGGTAAAGCTAGAAGTCAGTTAGTCAGTGGGCTTGCAAAGAATAAACAAAAAACAATGATGGAGAAATATGATAAGATTTGGGAGGAATTACAGAAACAAGGCAAAGTCCCTAAAGATGAGGAGAAGAAGAAATTGTCACTGTTTTTAGGAAAAGCAGAAGAGCAAGCTAAATTAGAAGTTGAAGAGCACATGAAGAGAAAGAAAGGGTCAATATTAGTTAGAAGAAAGTGGACAAAAGAAGGCGGGGAGAAAGAAGAGAGGAGGATTCATCTGCACAACATGACATTAGCCTGTATGGTGGTAGAAACATTACAAAAGGGAGTAGGTGGTACCTTTACAACAGATTTGACAAAGGAGATCGGAAAGGCAGGACCATCTGCGCCATTATATCCTAAATTGCCTGTGGTACAATCACCGCCTCCATATCCTGTAATACAAATGCCACTTATGTATGTTCAAGAAGGGGTGTTAGACATGCGAGAAGTAGGAACAAGAGAGTACAATGTAGTAAAACAGAGACTGGCGGAGACTGTAGAAGAAAGCATTAGAAAAGTAGAAAAATTAACATTAGAAGTTGATCAGAGGGTTAAGGAAGCGGAGGAAGCAAATAGGGTGACAATGATGCACAATAGGAATAAAGAACAGCTAAAACAGGGGAGATGGTTTCCAGTGCAGGAGCCAGATGCTCATTCAACACCATATAGTGCTGAGAATGAAAAGAAGGGAAGATTACGTGATTCAGGTCAGTTATTGGATGATGGGTTCTCAGACAGAAGGAGGAGAGATTTGAGGAAAGAACAGGATAGAGAGAAATTGGATGAGGAGGAGTCTAAAAGTAGTATAGATATTGAGGACGAGGAATCCCTGACAGACAATGATCCAAACACCTACCCGGTCACCTTGAAAGGCTCACTCACAATGCATACTGAACATGGCCCTCCACTGAAGCCCCTCCCTGAACTGAGTTACGACTTGCGTCAAAGAGACACATTACGACAACCTATAAGGTATCAGCACCACCAAATGCCATTAATTTACAGAGGCTCTTATCTGGGGAATGTCTATCAGCCTTTTACATTTACTGACATGAACTGTATCCTGGATAAAATGCCCCCACCCATGGAGGGAGGTGGGCCCTGGATGGTAAGATTTTCTCAATATACAGTAGGGTACAAGTTAGCCATGGGCGATTGGAGAGCGTTGCTGGGCAAGCAATTGAATATGTGGGAAATACAGCAGATTGAAGCGTCTGCGGGGACCACCTTATTACCTGATTCGGAACCGTTTGTGCAGCATGCCACCTGTGTGGGAAGGGCAATGAGGGATAGGTTTCCGATTCCACCGGGAGCGATGCACTCACTCACCGTCACAATGAAGGAGAGTGAGGATATGTCTGTCTTTTTGGCTAGGTGTAAGGACACATGGGCAGATACTGCGGGGAGCCATCCAGGGTCAGGTCAGCTACAGACCACGTTATTTAGGAATGCCGTCATGACAGGGATGCCAAAGGAAGTAAAAGAGGCAATGGAGAGTAATCCTGACATCCCACGTTGTACTACAGAACAGTGGGAAAAACATTTGACGCATCACATGAAGCGTTACAGGACAAAACAGGATGAGGATAAACAGAGTAATGAGTCAGCTAAAGTGCAGTTGCTGAAGTTACAGCTCGATGAGGCTAGAAGCAAGGCTAATGATACAAAGAAGGCCTCCCAAAAGACGACTAATCAGATGGTTCAGCGGCCGTTGCCACAAAACAATCCGCCAAGTTTAGATCCAACACCTGATTGGATGCCACCCTACCCCCAATATGGGGGCAGACCAATAGGTGTACCGGGAGAAATGCGTGGTAGAGGAAGGGGCCGCGGAGGATTCAGAGGTCAGCCACTCAACACCTGTTTTGAATGTGGCCAACCCGGGCATTGGAGAAGGGATTGTCCCATGTTGTGGGGAACCCAGGGAGGCCAGGGATTGATCCGAGGACGGTATCTCCGCGCAAGTCAGCCTCCTTTTCAACAGGCTGCTCAGCCTTATCAAGTCCCAAATGCAGCTGCAGCCCCGGTGCAAGGACAGTACCCCCAAACTATGCTGGAAAGGCAGGGGTATGAATATTGACGGGGCCCGAGAACCCAGGGGCATGTGGGGTTGGCAGACCCCTATATGCAAATGAGGGTAATGGACAAGAATCT